>NC_069503.1:261101739-261401739 GCF_027579735.1 Bombina bombina
CATTAATGGCTGTGAGTGGTAATTGAGTTATTTTGAGGGGGACAGCAAATTTACACTGTAATACAGGCTGTACACTCACTACTTTACATTGTAGCAAAGTGCCATTTCTTCAGTGTTGTAACATGAAAAGATATAGTAAAATATTTACAACAATGTGAGGGGTGTACTCACTTTTGTAGGATACTGTATATAGAAATATGTATTTACAATAAAAATATCATTGTTCTGTATGCGATGAACATTGCAATGTGAAATACAAATAACTCCTGTTGGGTTAGTGCCTGATAGGTGTTTCGTTTTTTTCTTCTGTGCTCTCTGTTGACTTCTATGAGGAGAATACATTAAAGTAGTTGTGAAATTTGGTTAGCGTGTGTCAGGTTTCACTCATGCAAAACTTTGTACTTTCAACTTGTAATGCACCTGCAATCCGACACATGCAAAAAGATTACTTCTAGCAAAGTTTACACTCAAGTAAAAAAGAGCTAAATAGTGCTCCACTTGTAATCTGGCCCTGTATTTTCTAGCTGTATTTTTTGAGCTTGCATTTTCTATGTAATACTTCTGCAGAAATCTAAACACTTAGACTGAAGAGGATAGAACAGAATTAGACATTTCTCATTCAAGGCTGGATATTGCATTTTGTGGAATAACATTGAGTTCCCTCTCTTCTGAAACTGTTGAAATGCTCTCTTTTCTTCCATTTGTGTTACATTAAAGGAATATTGATTTTCTTACATACTAAAAATAAATAGTTTGGCTCCATTTTATGACTAAATGAAACTCACCTTTCATTGTATCCATAATGCTATACCTATGAGAACCAGCCCCCTTTTCCATTTAAAAAGATAGAGCATGAAACTCTATCTTTATATACAGGGAGTGCAGAATTATTAGGCAAGTTGTATTTTTGAGGATTAATTTTATTATTGAACAACAACCATGTTCTCAATGAACCCAAAAAACTCATTAATATCAAAGCTGAATAGTTTTGGAAGTAGTTTTTAGTTTGTTTTTAGTTATAGCTATTTTAGGGGGATATCTGTGTGTGCAGGTGACTATTACTGTGCATAATTATTAGGCAACTTAACAAAAAGCAAATATATACCCATTTCAATTATTTATTTTTACCAGTGAAACCAATATAACATCTCAACATTCACAAATATACATTTCTGACATTCAAAAACAAAACAAAAACAAATCAGTGACCAATATAGCCACCTTTCTTTGCAAGGATTCTCAAAAGCCTGCCATCCATGGATTCTGTCAGTGTTTTGATCTGTTCACCATCAACATTGCGTGCAGCAGCAACCACAGCCTCCCAGACACTGTTCAGAGAGGTGTACTGTTTTCCCTCCTTGTAAATCTCACATTTGATGATGGACCACAGGTTCTCAATGGGGTTCAGATCAGGTGAACAAGGAGGCCATGTCATTAGATTTTCTTCTTTTATACCCTTTCTTGCCAGCCAAATGTGGAGTACTTGGACGCGTGTGATGGAGCATTGTCCTGCATGAAAATCATGTTTTTCTTGAAGGATGCAGACTTCTTCCTGTACCACTGCTTGAAGAAGGTGTCTTCCAGAAACTGGCAGTAGGACTTGGAGTTGAGCTTGACTCCATCCTCAACCCGAAAAGGCCCCACAAGCTCATCTTTGATGATACCAGCCCAAACCAGTACTCCACCTCCACCTTGCTGGCGTCTGAGTCGGACTGGAGCTCTCTGCCCTTTACCAATCCAGCCACGGGCCCATCCATCTGGCCCATCAAGACTCACTCTCATTTCATCAGTCCATAAAACCTTAGAAAAATCAGTCTTGAGATATTTCTTGGCCCAGTCTTGACGTTTCAGCTTGTGTGTCTTGTTCAGTGGTGGTCGTCTTTCAGCCTTTCTTACCTTGGCCATGTCTCTGAGTATTGCACACCTTGTGCTTTTGGGCACTCCAGTGATGTTGCAGCTCTGAAATATGGCCAAACTGGTGGCAAGTGGCATCTTGGCAGCTGCACGCTTGACTTTTCTCAGTTCATGGGCAGTTATTTTGCGCCTTGGTTTTTCCACACGCTTCTTGCGACCCTGTTGACTATTTTGAATGAAACGCTTGATTGTTCGATGATCACGCTTCAGAAGCTTTGCAATTTTAAGAGTGCTGCATCCCTCTGCAAGATATCTCACTATTTTTTTACTTTTCTGAGCCTGTCAAGTCCTTCTTTTGACCCATTTTGCCAAAGGAACGGAAGTTGCTTATTATTATGCACACCTGAAATAGGGTGTTGATGTCATTAGACCACACCCCTTCTCATTACAGAGATGCACATCACCTAATATGCTTAATTGGTAGTAGGCTTTCGAGCCTATACAGCTTGGAGTAAGACAACATGCATAAAGAGGATGATGTGGTCAAAATACTCATTTGCCTAATAATTCTGCACACAGTGTGTATATATATATATATATATATATATTTTTTTTTTTTTTTAAGACAATACCTCAAACTTTATTGATTTTTTTAATTTCCCTGCCAGTCTTGTCATAGAATATAACAAAACAAATAATATGGGAGACATTTAGAACGTGTAAACTCATTATTATGGATTCTGTATTTGTTTTTGTTTTTTGTTTTTAGAACTAGTAATCAACATATTAGTAAATTATTTATTTCTTCTCATTTAATAACTTCATAGTGCACCTATGTGAAGAAAAAGAATAAAATAGCACTTTTCTTTCACAACAGAGACAAATGTCCTGCCCCCGAGGGACATTTTCCCAGAGGTAGTTACCTCTGACAGAACATTATTCACAGCCCAGAATTTATTCACCTGTTTCTATTTAAACGAATAAAAAAACACAATGTTCTATAGATGACAAAATGTAAATAATTTTACATTTTGTATCACTTTAGTAATGTCAATCAGTTTGTGGCACCCATTCACTCTACAACCAGCCAATCAATCCATTGATTCTGTTTCCATTCAACGCTGGATAAATTATTTTCCCAACTAAGCAACAGTTTGATTTCTTTATTTCTATAAGAGGATAAGCTTTAGTAGCAATGACCTAAATTGAGAAAGTTGGATTCAAATTAACTGTATTTATAAAGCACTTTTTAACCCACCCCTACTTAAAGGGACATGAAACCCAAATTTTTTCTTTCATGATTTAGAAAGAGCATACAATTATAAACAACTTTCTAATTTACTTCTATTATCTATTTTGCTTCATTATCTTGATATTCTTTGCTGAAAAGCATATCTAGATATGCTTAGTTGCTGCTGATTGGTAGCTGGACATAGATGCCTCCTGTGATTGGTTCACTGTGTGCATTGCTATTTCTTCATTAAAGTATATCTAAAGAATAAAGCAAATTAGGTAATAGAAGTAAATTGGAATGTTGTTTAAAATTATATTCTCTACCTTAATCATGAAAGAAAATGTTTGGGTATAGTGTCCCTTTAAAAAAACAGTGCTTTGTTCATAAGCCTTATATTTTAACAGGAATTGGCAGCTTATACATAGTAACTATTATTTCTCAACAGAACAGTATCCAGTTTATCTACCTTAAAAGGTGGAAGACTGTGTTGACCCTGCTAGGAATTTAATTTCTAACCCAGAGGTTTAACCAGTAATTGCACAGCAAATACTGTAGTCAGCCATTAACCAACTGGGGTTTATCTTATATTTCTTTTATACCCATAGTCACTTGGGGCGGACACATGATAAATTATTGTATTTTAAAGAACAGTTTATAGTTTACATAACCTTTTTTAAATGTATAACTTTTTTGTTTGTTTCATAGTTATCATATATTTTAAGGTAGTCCAGTTAATTTAATAGGGATCATTTGACATCTATATCAGGTATTCTTTTATGAAAGATTGATATTGAATTGTTAAAAGAAAACTTTTGTCTCAGTTTCTGTATTTTAACTGCTAAGTATTCAGCTGTTACTATAGATCTAAACCAGTGATTAAAATGCAATTTGACAAACTTCCAGTTATATTATATTGCTGCTTAAAGAAGGATAAAGAAGACGTAAAGTAGTTGCGTTTCAGCTTCTGAATAGCAGATTGGATACCCAGACAATCCATTCTATTTCAGAAAGATTTGTTTGTTGAATTCTAAAATAAATCCATATGCTAAATTATATTTATATGTAAATATCCAATGTTGTTTATATGGAGGCTGCACTTACTTGGTATGGTCTTTCAGAGGCCTGTGACTTTCCTCTCCAGGATGAATACCTTTTCCTTGACCAATATTCCATTGAAATGCATTTTCTCTGCGAAATGCTGTTTTCTCTGGCTGAAACCAATGACAGGTACTTTCATTTTCAAAACTGCAGTGTTCAGGGGCTAAAAAATAAATTAATTTTTTTTTTTTTTTAAAAACACAAATATTAAAGAATACTTAAAAAAAAAATGACAAAATGACAAATGTTTGGTAGCAAACCTTTTTTATTATTAATTACATTACTTGAATATCAATTTTTATTATTATCATTATTATTATTCTAATTAACTAATGGCTGCAAGATAATAAAAATGCATATCGTAATATGAAATAATTTTAAATTAAAGAGACACAAAACCAACAATTTTTTTTCATGATTCAGATAGAACATGCAATTTTAAACAACTTTCTAATTTATTCCTTTTACAATTTTTTTTTTCTCTTGCTATCTTTCGGCTAGATTTAGAGTTTTGTCGGTAACGACCTGCGTAGCTAACGCTGGCTTTTTTTTCCCCGCACCTTTTAAATACTGCTGGTATTTAGAGTTCACAGAAGGGCTGCGTTAGGCTCCAAAAAGGGAGCGTAGAGCATAATTTACCGCCACTGCAACTCTCAATACCAGCGGTGCTTACGGACGCGGCCAGCTTAAAAAACGTGCTCGTGAACGATTCCCCCATAGGAAACAATGGGGCAGTTTGAGCTGAAAAAAAACCTAACACCTGCAAAAAAGCAGCGTTCAGCTCCTAACGCAGCCGCATTGTTTCCTATGGGGAAACACTTCCTAAGTCTGCACCTAACACTCTAACATGTACCCCGAGTCTAAACACCCCTAACCTTACACTTATTAACCCCTAATCTGCCGACCCCGCTATCGCTGACCCCTGCATATTTGTTTTAACCACTAATCTGCCGCTCCGTACACCGCCACAACCTACGTTATCCCTATGAACCCCTAATCTGCTGCCCCTAACACCGCCGACCCCTATATTATATTTATTAACCCCTAATCTGCCGCCCCCAATGTCGCCTCCACCTACCTACAGTTATTAACCCCTAATCTGCCGACCGGACCTCGCCGCTACTCTAATAAATGTATTAACCCCTAAAGCTAAGTTTAACCCTAACACCCCCCTAAGTTAAATATAATTTAAATCTAACAAAATAAATTAACTCTTATTAAATAAATTAATCCTATTTAAAGCTAAATACTTACCTGTAAAATAAATCCTAATATAGCTACAATATAAATTATAATTATATTGTAGCTATTTTAGGATTAATATTTATTTTACAGGCAACTTTGTATTTATTTTAACCAGGTACAATAGCCATTAAATAGTTAATAACTATTTAATAGCTACCTAGTTAAAATAATTTCAAAATTACCTGTAAAATAAATCCTAACCTAAGTTACAATTAAACCTAACACTACACTATCAATAAATTAATTAAATAAAATACCTACAATTATCTACAATTAAACCTAACACTACACTATCAATAAATTAATTAAATACAATACCTACAAATAAATACAATTTAATAAACTAACTAAAGTACAAAAAATAAAAAAGAACTAAGTTACAAAAAAATAAAAAAATATTTACAAACATTAGAAAAATATTACAACAATTTTAAGCTAATTACACCTACTCTCAGCCCCCTAATAAAATAACAAAGCCCCCCAAAATAAAAAAATGCCCTACCCTATTCTAAAATAAAAATAGAAAAGCTCTTTTACCTACCAGCCCTTAAAAGGGCCTTTTGCGGGGCATGCCCCAAAGAATTCAGCTCTTTTGCCTGGAAAAAAAAACATACAATACCCCCCCAACATTACAACCCACCACCCACATACCCCTAATCTAACCCAAACCCCCCTTAAATAAACCTAACACTAAGCCCCTGAAGATCTTCCTACCTTATCTTCACCACGCCGGGTATCACCGATCGGTCCAGGCTCCGATGTCTTGATCCAAGCCCAAGCGGGGGCTGAAGACGTCCATCCTCCGGCTGAAGTCTTGATCCAAGCCCAAGCGGGGGCTGAAGACGTCCATCCTCCGGCTGAAGTCTTGATCCAAGCAGCGGCTGAAGAAGTCCATCATCGGGTCTTCATCCTATCCGGGCAGAAGAGGAGATCCGGACCGGCAAACATCTTCATCCAAGCGGCATCTTCTATCTTCTTCCATCCGATGACGAGCGGCTCCATCTTCAAGACCCCCGGCGCGGATCCATCCTCTTCTTCCCGACGTCGTAACACAGAATGAAGTTTCCTTTAAGGGACGTCATCCAAGATGGCGTCCCTCGAATTCCAATTGGCTGATTGGATTCTATCAGCCAATCGGAATTAAGGTAGAAAAAATCTGATTGGCTGATTGAATCAGCCAATCAGATTCAAGTTCAATCCGATAGGCTGATTGGATCAGCCAATCAGATTGAACTCGCATTCTATTGGCTGATCGGAACAGCCAAAAGAATGCGAGCTCAATCTGATTGGCTGATTGGATCAGCCAATCGGATTGAACTTGAATCTGATTGGCTGATTCAATCAGCTAATCAGATTTGTTCTACCTTAATTCCGATTGGCTGATAGAATGCTATCAGTCAATCGGAATTCGAGGGACGCCATCTTGGATGACGTCCCTTAAAGGAACCTTCATTCTGTGTTAGGACGTCGGAAGAAGAGGATGGATTCGCGCTGGAGGTCTTGAAGATGGAACTGCTCGTCGTCGGATGGAAGAAGATAGAAGATGCCGCTTGGATGAAGATGTTTGCCGGTCTGGATCTCCTCTTCTGCCTGGATAGGATGAAGACTTCTGCCCGATGATGGACTTCTTCAGCCGCCTCTTGGATCAAGACTTCAGCCGGAGGATGGACGTCTTCAGCCCCCGCTTGGGCTTGGATCAAGACTTCAGGCGGAGGATGGACGTCTTCAGCCCCAGCTTGGGCTTGGATCAAGACATCGGAGCCTGGACCGATCGGTGATACCCGGCGTGGTGAAGATAAGGTAGGAAGATCTTCAGGGGCTTAGTGTTAGGTTTATTTAAGGGGGGTTTGGGTTAGATTAGGGGTATGTGGGTGGTTGGTTGTAATGTTGGGGGGGTATTGTATGTTTTTTTTTCCAGGCAAAAGAGCTGAATTCTTTGGGGCATGCCTCGCAAAAGGCCCTTTTAAGGGCTGGTAGGTAAAAGAGCTTTTCTATTTTTATTTTAGAATAGGGTAGGGATTTTTTTATTTTGGGGGGCTTTGTTATTTTATTAGGGGGCTTAGAGTAGGTGTAATTAGCTTAAAATTGTTGTAATATTTTTCTAATGTTTGTAAATATTTTTTTATTTTTTTTAACTTAGTTCTTTTTTATTTTTTGTAATTTAGTTAGTTTATTTAATTGTATTTATTTGTAGGTATTGTATTTAATTAATTTATTGATAGTGTAGTGTTAGGTTTAATTGTAACTTAGGTTAGGATTTATTTTACAGGTAATTTTGTAATTATTTTAACTAGGTAACTATTAAATAGTTATTAACTATTTAATAGCTATTGTACCTGGTTAAAATAAATACAAAGTTGCCTGTAAAATAAATATTAATCCTAAAATAGCTACAATAGAATTATTATTTATATTGTAGCTATATTAGGATTTATTTTACAGGTAAGTATTTAGCTTTAAATAAGATTAATTTATTTAATAAGAGTTAATTTATTTGGTTAGATTTAAATTATATTTAACTTGTTAGGGTTAGGGTTAGACTTAGCTTTAGGGGTTAATACATTTATTAGAGTAGCGGTGAGGTCCGGTCGGCAGATTAGGGGTTAATAATTGTAGTTAGGTGGAGGCGACGTTGGGGGCGGCAGATTAGGGGTTAATAAATATAATATAGGGGTCGGCGGTGTTAGGGGCAGCAGATTAGGGGTACATAGGGATAATGTAGGTGGCGGCGGTGTGTGGTCGGCAGATTAGGGTTTAAAATTTTTTATTAGAGTGGCGGCGATGTGGGGGGACCTCGGTTTAGGGGTACATAGGTAGTTTATGGGTGTTAGTGTACTTTAGAGCAGAGTAGTTAAGAGCTTTATGAACCGGCGTTAGCACAGAAAGCTCTTAACTAATGGCTTTTTTCTGCGGCTGGAGTTTTGTCGTTAGATTTCTAACGCTCACTTCAGCCAAGACTCTAAATACCAGCGTTAGAAAGATCCCATTGAAAAGATAAGATACGCAAATGGCGTAGGGGGATCTGCGGTATGGAAAAGTTGCGGCTGCAAAGTAAGCGTTAGACCCTTTCCTGACTGACTCTAAATACCAGTGGTAGCCCAAAACCAGCGTTAGGAGCCTCTAACGCTGGTTTTGACGGCTAACGCCAAACTCTAAATCTAGGCGTTTATTTGGAAAAGCAGGGATGTAAGCTTTGGAGCCTGCCCATTTTTCGTTCATAAAAGTGCTACCCTGGCCCTGAACCAAAAATGGATTTTTCAAATAAATATAGCAAGAGAACAAAGAAAAAATTATAAAAGGAGTAAATTAGAAAGTTGATTAAAAATGGCATGCTCCATCTGAATCATGAAATAACAAAATTGGGTTTTGTGTCCCTTTAACTAACTTAGGCCTAGATTTGAAGTTCGGCGGTAGCCGTCAAAACCAGCGTTAGAGGCTCCTAACGCTGGTTTTGGCCGCCCGCTGGTATTTGGAGTCAGTGATTAAAGGGTCTAACTCTCACTTTTCAGCCGCGACTTTTCCATACCGCAGATCCCCCTACGCCATTTGCGTAGCCTATCTTTTCAATGGGATCTATCTAACGCCGGTATTTAGAGTTGTTTCCGAAGTGAGCGTTAGAGCTCTAACGACAAAACTCCAGCCGCCTGAAAATAGCAGGAGTTAAGAGCTTTCTGGCTAACGCCGGTTCATAAAGCTCTTAACTACTGTACCCTAAAGTACACTAACACCCATAAACTACCTATGTACCCCTAAACCGAGGTCCCCCCACACCGCCGCCACTCGATTAAAATTTGTAACCCCTAATCTGCCGACCGCCACCTACGTTATATTTATGTACCCCTAATCTGCTGCCCCTAACCCCGCCGACCCCTGTATTACATTTATTAACCCCTAACTTGCCCCCCACAACGTCGCCGCCAGCTACTTAAAATAATTAACCCCTAATCTTCCGACCGCAAATCGCCGCCACCTACGTTATCCCTATGTACCCCTAATCTGCTGCCCCTAACATCGCCGACCCCTATATTATATTTATTAACCCCTAATCTGCCCCCCTCAACGTCGCCGACACCTGCCTACACTTATTAACCCCTAATCTGCCGAGCGGACCTGAGCGCTACTATAATAAATGTATTAACCCCTAATCCGCCTCACTAACCCTATCATAAATAGTATTAACTCCTAATCTGCCCTCCCTAACATCGCCGACACCTAACTTCAATTATTAACCCCTAATCTGCCGACCGGAGCTCACCGCTATTCTAATAAATGTATTAACCCCTAAAGCTAAGTCTAACCCTAACACTAACACCCCCCTAAGTTAAATATAATTTAAATCTAACGAAATAAATTAACTCTTATTAAATAAATTATTCCTATTTAAAGCTAAATACTTACCTGTAAAATAAATCCTAATATAGCTACAATATAAATTATAATTATATTATAGCTATTTTAGGATTAATATTTATTTTACAGGCAACTTTGTAATTATTTTAACCAGGTACAATAGCTATTAAATAGTTAAGAACTATTTAATAGTTACCTAGTTAAAATAATAACAAATTTACCTGTAAAATAAATCCTAACCTAAGTTATAATTAAACCTAACACTACCCTATCAATAAAATAATTAAATAAACTACCTACAATTACCTACAATTAACCTAACACTACACTATCAATAAATTAATTAAACACAATTCCTACAAATAAATACAATTAAATAAACTAGCTAAAGTACAAAAAATAAAAAAGAACTAAGTTACAGAAAATAAAAAAATATTTACAAACATAAGAAAAATATTACAACAATTTTAAACTAATTACACCTACTCTAAGCCCCCTAATAAAATAACAAAGCCCCCCAAAATAAAAAATTCCCTACCCTATTCTAAATTAAAAAAGTTACAAGCTCTTTTACCTTACCAGCCCTGAACAGGGCCCTTTGCGGGGCATGCCCCAAGAATTTCAGCTCTTTTGCCTGTAAAAAAAAACATACAATACCCCCCCCCAACATTACAACCCACCACCCACATACCCCTAATCTAACCCAAACCCCCTTAAAGAAACCTAACACTAAGCCCCTGAAGATCTTCCTACCTTGTCTTCACCATACCAGGTTCACCGATCCGTCCTGGCTCCAACATCTTCATCCAACCCAAGCGGGGGTTGGCGATCCATAATCCGGTCCAGAAGAGGCTCCAAAGTCTTCCTCCTATCCGGCAAGAAGAGGACATCCGGACCGGCAAACATCTTCTCCAAGCGGCATCTTCGATCTTCTTCCATCCGGAGCGAAGCGGCAGGATCCTGAAGACATCCAGCGCGGAACATCCATCCGGACCGACGACTGAACGACGAATGACTGTTCCTTTAAGGGACGTCATCCAAGATGGCGTCCCTCGAATTCCGATTGGCTGATAGGATTCTATCAGCCAATCGGAATTAAGGTAGGAATTTTCTGATTGGCTGATGGAATCAGCCAATCAGAATCAAGTTCAATCCGATTGGCCGATCCAATCAGCCAATCAGATTGAGCTTGCATTCTATTGGCTGTTCCGATCAGCCAATAGAATGCGAGCTCAATCTGATTGGCTGATTGGATCGGCCAATCGGATTGAACTAGATTCTGATTGGCTGATTCCATCAGCCAATCAGAAAATTCCTACCTTAATTCCGATTGGCTGATAGAATCCTATCAGCCAATCGGAATTCGAGGGACGCCATCTTGGATGACGTCCCTTAAAGGAACAGTCATTCGTCGTTCAGTCGTCGGTCCGGATGGATGTTCCGCGCTGGATGTCTTCAGGATCCTGCCGCTTCGCTCCGGATGGAAGAAGATCGAAGATGCCGCTTGGAGAAGATGTTTGCCGGTCCGGATGTCCTCTTCTTGCCGGATAGGAGGAAGACTTTGGAGCCTCTTCTGGACCGGATTATGGATCGCCAACCCCCGCTTGGGTTGGATGAAGATGTTGGAGCCAGGACGGATCGGTGATACCTGGATGGTGAAGACAAGGTAGGAAGATCTTCAGGGGCTTAGTGTTAGGTTTATTTAAGGGGGGTTTGGGTTAGATTAGGGGTATGTGGGTGGTGGGTTGTAATGTTGGGGGGGGGTATTGTATGTTTTTTTTTACAGGCAAAAGAGCTGAACTTCTTGGGGCATGCCCCACAAAGGGCCCTGTTCAGGGCTGGTAAGGTAAAAGAGCTTGTAACTTTTTTAATTTAGAATAGGGTAGGGAATTTTTTATTTTGGGGGGCTTTGTTATTTTATTAGGGGGCTTAGAGTAGGTGTAATTAGTTTAAAATTGTTGTAATATTTTTCTTATGTTTGTAAATATTTTTTTATTTTCTGTAACTTAGTTCTTTTTTATTTTTTGTACTTTAGCTAGTTTATTTAATTGTATTTATTTGTAGGAATTGTGTTTAATTAATTTATTGATAGTGTAGTGTTAGGTTAATTGTAGGTAATTGTAGGTAGTTTATTTAATTATTTTATTGATAGGGTAGTGTTAGGTTTAATTATAACTTAGGTTAGGATTTATTTTACAGGTAAATTTGTTATTATTTTAACTAGGTAACTATTAAATAGTTCTTAACTATTTAATAGCTATTGTACCTGGTTAAAATAATTACAAAGTTGCCTGTAAAATAAATATTAATCCTAAAATAGCTATAATATAATTATAATTTATATTGTAGCTATATTAGGGTTTATTTTACAGGTAAGTATTTAGCTTTAAATAGAAATAAGTTATTTAATAAGAGTTAATTTATTTCGTTAGATAAATATTATATTTAACTTAGGGGGGTGTTAGTGTTAGGGTTAGACTTAGCTTTAGGGGTTAATCCATTTATTAGAATAGCGGTGAGCTCCGATCGGAAGATTAGGGGTTAATAATTGAAGTTAGGTGTCGGCGATGTTAGGGAGGGCAGATTAGGGGTTAATACTATTTATGATAGGGTTAGTGAGGCGGATTAGGGGTTAATAACTTTATTATAGTAGCGCTCAGGTCCGCTCGGCAGATTAGGGGTTAATAAGTGTAGGCATGTGTCTTCGACGTTGTGGGGGGCAGGTTAGGGGTTAATAAATATAATATAGGGGTCGGCGGTGTTAGGGGTAGCAGATTAGGGGTACATAGGGATAACGTAGGTGGCGGCGGTTTACGGAGCGGCAGATTAGGGGTTTAAAAAAATATGCAGGGGTCAGCGATAGAGGGGGCGGCAGATTAGGGGTTAATAAGTGTAAGGTTAGGGGTGTTTAGACTCGGGGTACATGTTAGAGTGTTAGGTGCAGACGTAGGAAGTGTTTCCCCATAGGAAACAATGGGGCTGCGTTAGGAGCTGAACGCTGCTTTTTTGCAGGTGTTAGGTTTTTTTTCAGCTCAAACAGCCCCATTGTTTCCTATGGGGGAATCGTGCACGAGCACGTTTTTGAGGCCGGCCGCGTCCGTAAGCAACTCTGGTATCGAGAGTTGCATTTGCGGTAAAAATGCTCTACGCTCCTTTTTTGGAGCCTAACGCAGCATTTGTTTGAACTCTCGATACCAGAGTTAATTTTATGGTGCGGCCAGAAAAAAGCCCGCGGAGCGTTAGCAGCCCTTTTACCGCCGAACTCCAAATCTAGGCCTTAGAAAGAGTATTCATTATAATTTGTTGTACTTCTACAAACTCATCACAAAAAAATAAAAATTATGTTACATTTTCATTCCTGCTTTTCAATATAATTTATTTATTTATTTTAGAAAAATACCAATAATTTGTTTGTTAACACAATACTTTCTTTAAAACATAAAATAAGGAGAAAATGCTCTACTTTTTAATTGTCTTCGTACAGATACCGGCCTAGATTTAGGCATAAAAATGCACCAACATCACTAAAGCTCGACCCATAGCTCTTCCTTATTACAAGTGAAAAATAAAATGTAAGTTCTCGAGCAAAGGCCTAGTAAGTTTTAGCATCTGGAGGTTGGATAGCACACAAACACACGTACACACATGTATGTATTGGGTACTTGTAAAGCGCGGCTAATCACCCGCAAGGGTCTCAAGGTGCTGCTCATTTTATCGACCTCGGAAGGGTGGGTGGGTTTTATTTTTAGCTTAGGGTTTGGGCACCGTAAAAGAGCTAAATACCCTTTTAAGGGCAATGCCCATTCAAATGCCCTTTTCAGGGCAATGGTAAGCTTAGGTTTATTTAGGGGTTTAGTTGTGTGGGTGGTTGGTTTTACTGTTGCGGGGTTGTTTGTACATTTTTTTACAGGTAAAAGAGTCGATTTCTTTGGGGCAATGCCCCACAAAAGGCCCTTTTAAGAGCTATTGGCAGTTTAGTGTAGGCTAGGGTTTTTTTTATTTTGGGGGGCTTTTTTATTTTGATAGGGCTTTTAGATTAGGAGTAATTTGTTTTTATTTTTGATCATTTTGTTTTTTATTTTGTGTAATTTAGTGTTTATTTTTTTTTGTAATTTAGATAATTGTATTTTAATAATTTAATTTATTTTATTTGATTGTAATGTTTGGTTTTAGTGTAAGGCAGGTTAGGTTTAATTTTACAGGTAACTTTGTATTTATTTTAATTAGGTAGCTAGTAAATAGTTAATAACTATTTACTAACTAGTCTACCTAGTTAAAATAAATACAAACCTACCTGTGAAATAAAAATAAAATCTAAGATAGCTACAATGTAACTATTAGTTATTTTGTATCTAGCTTAGGTTTTTTTTTACAGATAAGTTTGTATTTAGTTTTAAATAGGAATTATCTAGGTAATAATTGTAAGTTTTATTTAGATTTATTTTAATTATATTTAAGTTAGGGGGTGTTAGGGTTATATTAGGGTTAGGGTTATGCTTAGGGTTAGGGTTATGTTAAGGTTAGGGTTAGGTTTAGGGTTTAATATATTTATGTAGTTATGTGG
Organism: Bombina bombina; assembly: GCF_027579735.1. Classification (NCBI taxonomy): domain Eukaryota; kingdom Metazoa; phylum Chordata; class Amphibia; order Anura; family Bombinatoridae; genus Bombina; species Bombina bombina. The sequence goes on from NC_069503.1 coordinate 261,116,085, forward strand.
GAGGTCAGAGATTTAGGGGTTAATAGTTTAATTTAGTATATTTCATTGTAGGGGACTTGTGGTTTAGTGGTTAATAGGTTTATTATAGCGGTGGTGTGGGCATACGGCAGATTAGGGGTTAATAATATTTAAATAGTGTTTGCGATGCATACGGCAGTTTAAGGGTTAATAGGTTTATTATAGTGGGGACGATGTTGGGGAGAGGCGGAATAGGGGTTAATACATTTTAATAGTGGCAGCGATGTCCGTAGTGGTAGATTAGGGGTTAATAATTGTATTATAGTGTTTGCGATGCGGGAGGGCCTCGGTTTAGGGGTTAATAGGTAGTTTAGGTAGTTAGTGTACTTTGTGACAGTTTAGTTATGAGTTTTATGGTACAACTTTATAGCATAAAACTCATAACTACTGACTTTAGATGGTGGTACGGAACTTTTCATTTTAGGCTGTACCGCTCACTTTTTGGCCTCCCAGGCAAACTCGTAATACCGGCGCTATGGGTATTGAAAAATAACTTTTTTTTAAAGTGCGGTAATGATGTTGCATTACGGCCAAAAAGGTGAGGTACATCTATTCTAACAAGACTTGTAACAGCGGCGTTAGGGAAAAAGCATCATTATGGGCCATAACGATGCTTTTTCACTCAAAACTCGTAATCTAGCTGAGTGTTAATTAGGTTTTATATATGTTTCCCATAATGATTGCATTTGGTTTCAGGAAGTGGAATTCCTCTAGGGAAAGAGTGTTAGAGACCTCTTGTCGCCATTGTGCTATTGTGGGTATTTTGTCTGATTTCCGATTTCTGGCTATTAGGATTTTAAAGCTATTGTTTATGATGTTGAACAGTTTCCTTATCGGTGTAGTGATTTTTTTGGGGTGTTTTATTAAAGAGCCATAGGCATGGGTCCAGGAGATGGATATTTTTAGGATTTTGTTTGTCTCTTGTGAAATTAGTGTCCACATGTCTGTTATTTTGGGGCAAAGCCACCATACGTGACTCATGTGACCTATGGGTTATCCGCATCGCCAGCAGTTTGCGGTGCTGAGGTTATATATTTTTTTGCATCTTGCTGGTGTTAAATACCATCTCTGCCATATTTTTACATTGAGTTCCAAGTATCTGCAGGAGTTGGAGTATTTTGTAATGCTTTAGTAACTATGCATTGAGTCTGCATGTGTAATGTCTATTCCGAGTTCGGAGTTCCATCTTTCTTTGTAATATGGATGTGACCGGGGGGGAGTTGTTGTATTATGTTGTATGTTTGTGAAAGGACATGTCTGGTTGGGGAGGGTTTTGTGCATAGGGATTCAAAGGTTGTTAGTTGTCTAATCATATTTCTATTTTGATGGTGTGATAATATATATGAAAGGCATTGCCTATAGAATAGCCAATTAGTGAAGGCATGGTAACCCATCGCAATCAAATCGGTTGGGGTGGCAGATTGTTGTTCGTTACCTATATGGTAGATCTGGAGCGATCTGTTGTTTGGACCTAATATTTTTTTTTGTACATGAGAGTCCCGGTTTGAATTATAAATTACTGGTTAATGGTGTTAGTGGTGATATTTTAGAAGAAATTTGAGGGCTGTCTACTATGATTTTGTCCCACATAGTTAGTGTTTCCTTTATGGTTTTTGTGGACTTCTTTATTAATTTCTCTCTGTCTTTTGGTGTCCAGCATAGGGCGCCTAGGTGAGTATTTTGTGTGATGTCATGTTCGAGTTGGACCCATATTTTATTTAATGTGTTTGAGCACCAATCAATAATACGTTGGAGGTGAACTGCTTGTCTGTATTTATTAAGGTTCGGGACCCCTAAACCACCTAGTGTTATCGGGAGAAGCATGATTTTTCTATTGATCCGAGCTTTGGAGAGTCTCTAAATGAACTTGAATATGTTTTACTGTAATGAGGTTATAAAGTTTTTCAGGAGTGGGATAGGAAGGGTCTGTAGTATATAGAGTAGTCTAGGAAGAACGTTAATTTTAATGATGTTGATTCTACCTATCCAAGTTGTGTATTTCCTCATCCAGGAGGAGAGGTTTGTGATTCTGGTGGTGAGAAGTGTTTTGTAATTGAGCCTGAAGAGGTCTTCAGGGTTGGGGGTTAAATATATCCCTAGGTATTTAAGGGAGGTGTGTTGCCATTTAAAGGGGCATATGTTCCAAACTCTATGTTCTTCTATGGGGGGGAGGTTTATATTTAGAAAATCAGATTTATTTTTATTAATGAGAAAATTTGACATACTGCCAAATTCTTCTAATTGTTATATTATGTGGGGTATTGATGTCATAGGATTAGTGATGCAAAATAGGATGTCATCTGCATAAAGCATTATTTTATGTTGTGTATTTACTATCGATAGGCCTGTTATGTTGGGATGTTTGCAAATTTTTAGGGCAAGGATTTCAATCATACAATCAAAAATTAGGGGGCAGAGGGGACAGCCCTGTCTGAAGCCATTTGAAATATTGAAGGGAGCTAATAATGAACTGTTTACCATACGCTGAAGGAGAGGAGTATATTGCAAACGTTTTGGCTATGAATTTGGGTCCTATTCCTATTCTCAGAAGCACATTTTTAAAAAATTGCTAACTGACGCGGTCAAAACCTTTTTCCGCGTCAGTTGACAGAATCAGGAAGGGAATATTGTGAGTTTTAGCATGATCAAATAGGTCAATAATTCTGACAGTATTGTATTTTGCCTCTCTGGAGGGGACCAATACCACCTGGTCTTTATGGATTAAATCTTAAAGGACGGAATTCAGTCGGTTAGCTAATGTTTTGGCAAAGATCTTAAGATCTGTGTTCAGTAGGGAGATTGGTCTGTAATTTTCAACGTATGCAGGTCTTTACCAGGTTTAGGGTAAATGGAAATATATGCTTCTAGGGTATTGACTGACAATCCCTTTTCCAGGCCTTCTTGAAGAAAAGATAAAATTCTAGGAATTCTAATTCTACTCCAAGAGTAGCCCTTGGATTCACGCCAATAAAAATATTTACGCCATATCTTATGGTAAATCTTTCTAGTAACAGGCTTGTGAGCCTGAATCATGGTCTCAATGACCGACTCAGAAAAACCACGCTTAGACAGAATTGAGAATCTCCAAGCAGTCAGCTTCAGAGAAACGAGATTTGGATGAAGGAAGGGATCCTGAATCAGGAGGTCCTTCCTCAGAGGTAGTCTCCAAGGTGGGATAGATGACATCTCCACTAGGTCTGCAAACCAGATCCTGCGATGCCACGCAGGGGCTATTAGAATAACAGACACCCTCTCCTGTTTGATACGAGCAATGACTCGTGGAAGGAGAGCAAACGGAGGTAACATGTAAATTAGGAGGTTAATATTTCCTGTGCTGTATGTTTGTATGCTCTTGTAGCCAAAGATGTTACCCTCAGGAACAGTATAGGTAATAGAAAAGTGGGAGGAGGTAACAAGAGCGCTGAGAAAGCTATTACAAACTAATGGAGATAAGATTAGTATGTAGGAAGCTCTGTGCTATATTAAAAAAACTAAAATATGACAAAAACAATAATGTGCTAAAACAATAATATATTTTTTTATTTCTCACTATATGTGGAAGAAGATATAAAAATATTATATGGATGAAAAAAGGAAAACAGTGTAAAGTGAAAAAAACCCGGTATATTTATATAAATGGACCTAATATAAATTGCACTGTATAGTTCTATTTACACATTTTAGTTTTTTAATATAGCACAGAGCTTCCTACATACTAATCTTATCTCCATTAGTTTGTAATAGCTTTCTCAGTGCTCTTGTTACCGCCTCCCACTTTTCTATTACCTATACTGTTCCTGACGGGAACATCTTTGGCTACAAGAGCATACAAACATACAGCGCAGGAAATATTAACCTCCTAATATACCAAATTTACCCTCATTATATTTCTCTGCTGTTGAAATGGAGAATAGTTAAAACAAAATAAATACTATTTTTTTCAATGAACCAGTAATTAACAAAACTGCTACACAAAACCTAATAAAAAATAAAGAAAAAACTTCATCTTCCAATAAAGAAGATATTTTTGGGCTTAGGTCATCCAAATATGACAAGATTCATAATATCTTCAAAGAAAAAAACCACAAAAAAAAGCATGTACCAAATATTAAAGATAGGGAAACTATCATAGACTGTCTAGACCAACTGGAGAAGAGATTAATTTTAGAAATTTGTCATAAAACAGAATGTATCTTTATTAATGAATATTTGAGTGTTAAAAGAGAACCAAGAGGTCTAAGAATAAAAAAGAATGTTCTTTCAGAACTGACTCTAAAATTTTTAAGGATAAATGGAGGGATATATTAGAAGACACCTCTTTTAAACTAATGAATCTCATAAAAGAACATAGAGAAGAACTTTTAATCATTATAGGAAATGAGATTAATGAATTAGAAGCCAAACTACAAGCATATAAAGGGCTAGATAAATATAAGAGAAGAGAAGAATCCCTAAAAAAACATATGAAAGAAACAAAAGAAGATCTTATAAAGGTAAAACTAAACAAATTTGAGAGGGATAGGGAAGATTACGAAACACATAAAAAAAGAATCTAAATGAAGAACACTATATCAGTCATAAATGGAGAGGCCCACAAAAAGAACTGAGAAACACAGATAATAAAATTCAGGTAAAAAAAAAAACAGAAACCCGAGTTCATAGTATCAATACTACACACAGGCAACAACAATATTATCATCAAAGACACTATAATAATAGAGACAATGGAAACACAAATAACTATAGAAATCATATAAAACCAACAATACACTCAAATGATAATGCTAACATTAATTATAATTTGAGACCATCCTGGCACAAAGACGAAAAACATTGGATCCCTAACGAAAACCACACTAGAGACACGTATTCCAATAACCAATGGAAAAGAGTAGAATATAATCACAGAAGTACAAATAAAAAAAAAACCTCAAGAATATCTAACTTATTCAAATAAAAATACAAGACAGGGGGAACAATCATACAATAGAAATTACAATAATTATGAAGAGCAGCCACACTATAAACAATATAATAAAGGACACCACTAGTGATGTTGCGAACCTAAAATTTTCAGTTTGCGAACGGCGAACACGAACTTCCTCAAATGTTCGCAAACCGGCAAACCGGGCAAACTGCCATAGACTTCAATAGGCAGGCGAATTTTAAAACCCACAGGGACTCTTTCTGGCCACAATAGTGATGGAAAAGTTGTTTCAAGGGGACTAACAAGACTATGGGGCCTAGTTATCAAGCCGTCAACCTCAAATACGCTGGAATTCCGCAGCGTATTTGTGGCGAGGCTGATTCTCCTTAGTTATCAAAGGCTAGAGACCGGCAAAAGTAGAATTTTGTGACGTAAACTTCGATCCGCCGGACTCAGTCCGACACAGATCGATTCTTACGTCACTCCAGATGTTCCACACACAAGTACGGCACAATCTGACTACTTTTGCTAGTTATCAAAAAACTAGCAGGTACGCTTGGCACTTTTCCGGCCCAGCATACCTGGTTTTCAATCCGCCACCCTGGAGGCGGCGGATCCCATAGGAATCAATGGGATTCTGACCATAGCGAAAGTACAAGTTTGCTGCTGCCAGACATCCCATTGATTTCAATGGGAGATGTCTGCACCTAACACCCTAACATGTACCCCGAGTCTAAACACCTCTAATCTGTGCCCCCTACACCACCGCAACTAAATAAAGTTATTACCCCCTAAACCGCCGCTCCCGAAGCCTACCGCAAGCTACTCTTTACATATTAACCCCTAAACCGACGCTCCCGGAGCCCACCGCAACTATAATAAATGTATTAACCCCTAAACCGCCGCTCCCGGAGCCCACCGCAACTATAATATATGTATTAACCCCTAAACCGCCGCTCCCTGACCCTGCCGCAACCTATATTAAATTTATTAACCCCTAATCTGCCCCCCCTACACCGTCGCCACCTATAATACATTTATTAATCCCTATCCTGCCCCCCACTACACCGCTGCCACTGTAATAAATTTATTAACCCCTAAACCTAAGTCTAACACTAACCCTAACACCCCCTAACTTAAATATTAATTAAATAAATCTAAATAATATTTCTATTATGAACTAAATTAATCCTATTTAAAACTAAATTCTTACCTGTAAAATAAACCCTAATATAGCTACAATATAAATAATAATTATATTGTAGCTATTTTAGGATTTATTTTTATTTTACAGGCATCTTTCAATTTATTTTAACTAGGTACAATAGCTATTAAATAGTTATTAACTATTTAATAGCTTACCTAGCTAAAATAAAGAGAAATGTACCTGTAAAATAAAAACTAACCTAAGTGACAATTACACCTAACACTACACTATACTTTAATAAATTATTCCTATTTAAAACTAAATACTTACCTGTAAAATAAACCCTAAGATAGCTACAATATAAATAATAATTATATTGTAGCTATGAACTTTTTTAATTTAGAATAGGGTAGGGCATTTTTTTATTTTGGGGGGTTTGTTATTTTATTAGGGGGCTTAGATTAGGTGTAAGTAGCTTAAAATTGTTGTAATATTTTTAAAATGTTTGTAACCTATTTTTTTATTTTTTGTAACTAAGCTTGTTTTTTTGTACTTTAGTTAGTTTATGTAATTGTATTTAATTGTAGTTATTCGTAGTTAATTTATTTAATTTATTTAATGATAGTGTAGTGTTAGGTTTAATTGTAACTTAGGTTAGGATTTATTTTACAGGTAATTTTGTATTTCTTTTAGCTAGGTAGTTATTAAATAGTTAATAACTATTTAATAACTTTTCTAACTAGCTAAAATAAATACCAAGTTACCTGTAAAATAAATATAATTCCTAAAATAGCTACAATGTAATTATTAATTACATTATAGCTATCTTAGGGTTTATTTTACAGGTAAGTATTTAGTTTTAAATAGGATTAATTTAGTTCATAATAGAAATATTATTTAGATTTAATTAATATTTAAGTTAGGGGGGTGTTAGGGTTAGTGTTAGACTTAGGTTTAGGGGTTAATAATTTATTACAGTGGCGGCGGTGTAGTGGGGGGCAGGATAGGGGTTAATACATTTATTATAGGTGGCGATGGTGTAGGGGGGGCAGATTAGGGGTTAATAAATTTAATATAGATTGCGGCAGGGTCTGGGAGCGGCGGTTTAGGGGTTAAACTATTTATTTAGTTGCGGCGAGGTGCGGGATCAGCAGGATAGGGGTTAATAACTTTATTATAGAGGGCGACGGTATAGGGGGGGCAGGATAGGGGTTACTAGGTATAATGTAGGTGGCAGCGGTGTCCGGGAGTGGCGGTTTAGGGGTTAATACATTTATCAGAGTTGCGGCAGGGTCTAGGAGCGGCGGTTTAGGGGTTAATACATTTATCAGAGTTGCGGCAGGGTCTAGGAGCAGCGGTTTAGGGGTTAGTAACTTTATTTAGTTGCGGGGGGGCTCCGGGGGCGCCTGTATAGGGGGTAGAACAGTGCAGTTTAGTGTGAGTGCTTAGTGACAGGCTAGCAATACAGCTGGGAAAAAGCTGAAGAGCAGCGAGATCGGATGAGTGATAACTCTCACAGTCCGCTGCTCATCGCCCCGTACTTGGTGTGCGGCTTTTTGACAGCTTTATTTGATAACTTAGGCGAAATTTTTCAGGTCCGCGGCAGCGATGTGAGGCGAGCTTAGGCGGGCGTATTGGGCCGGCGAAGGCAGGAAAGTTAACACGTTGATAGCTACCCCCCTGTGTCTTGATAAAGGCCAGGAGATTAAGGCCGAAACGCGTCGACAGATTTGAGTAAGCATACTACCTGTATATGAACCTAACAGTTGATATATTCTACATTACTGTTTCTTTTTTTATTCACAGGTTTTTTATATCGTGTTTTATGGTTTTTCACATTTTTTTATACATCTTTTAGTATCTTCAGCATTGTACTATTGGAATCACATTATCATCACCTGAGTTATTTTGGATAGAGTTTGTTTCACTATTTTTCATTTTCTATTTTTCATTTTTTATTTTTTATTTTTTCAACTATCACACATATTTTAATTTTTCAAAATTTTTCACAATTATACACCATTTTTTCTTCAATTCCTACTTGATTTTTTTCTTCATTTTCATCAACAATTTTCATCACTTTTGCCACATCTCACATAGACTTTGGATTTTGACACTTGATTATCAACTTGAATGGACACATATTGATATATATATAGACATTCCTATGCTACAAGGATATATCCTATCAGACCATTAGTATCTGTATATCCAATCAATAATAGATACTTCTTCCTCAACGCTGCACTTTATTGTACATTTGTTTTTTATACATGGATCCATGGATTTGATTGTAATTGTTTTTATGTATTATACTATGTATTAAACACATTATTTTATAGTATTTTAGATCCTATTTATATTTTTATATTTTTCCTTTTATTTTACCTCAGCCTTTGGTGGCGCTCCCCTCTATTACCTTATATTTTAGAAGAAACGTCCGCAGACCAGGATTTCAACCATAATGCCCTGCGGGCTAGGACAGCAAAATTAGAAGTTTTAGCTCCTAGTCTAACAACCTGTAAAATGGCATGTCCAAAAATAAATTGGCCAATTTAAGAGCTTTAATCCTATCTTGAATTTCATCCAAGGATGTTGCCATTGGAGACCTTAATGAACAAAAATCTTTTTCAAATAAGCCTCCAGCTTCTTGTCCATCAGATCCTTAAAAGAGCAGCTATCCTCAATAGGAATAGATGTTCTCTTAGCCAGAGTGGGAATGGCCCCTTCAACTTTGGGTTCAGTATACTAAGGGTCTTTAATGGAGTCCTCAACAGGAAACATTTTCTTAAAAATGGGAGACCGGTTTCTCCCATTCCTGTGAGATAATCTCCCTAGCATGGTCCGGCATAAAAAACCCCTCCAAAGTGGAAGGTTCATCAAAGAAACTATTAAGTTTACTAGATTTCTTAGGAGTGACAATTACAGGGGTATTGGAGTCATCTAAAGTAGCTAAAACCTCCTTTAACAATACACAAAGGTGTTTAAGCTTAAGGGGCCTATATATTAAAGGTCTTGCGGACGTGATCATTATGCTTGGGACGTAGCAGGAGAAATTTGAGGTATTATTTTAACAGCATAATCCTGAGAGACATTAGGCTCAAAAAGGTTACCTTTATTTTGCAAGGTTTTCTTGACACATGAAGAATAAAATTGCATAGGAGCTGCAATTTGTGCATCTAAATATAATAAGCATACATTCATGAGAGGCTCTTTCTCCATATCAGACATGTTGTAAAACAGTAAATAAACTTGTACAGATAAGTTTCAAAGATTTTAATATTCAATTAAAATAAGCCAAGGAAAAAATACACCATACATTTTATCCCAAATTAGGATCGAACCCCAGCTAAAATTATGTGAGAAAAGTTAAGAAAAAACATTTTATAAACATCAAATAAACTTCTAAAATACCCCTCAGGCAACCCCACACCTCAATTACTGAGGTGCCTTACCGCTACCAATTAAGACCGGATCATCCAGAAATGGAGAAAAACTACTTTTTCCTCAGAAACGTTATGAAGTAAAGCCAGTCATGTGACTGCAACTGTCGAGCTCAAATTACTGCTGCAACACAGAGAGGCACTACTTCCTGGTACACTGAGTACCAGAAATAACCGTATTTTTAAACCTGACAGTTTAAAAGGTTGCATTGTTTTATTTTAAAGCAAAGAGGAAAGGAATAAGCTGCTGAAATAGAAAATTCAGCCTTACTTTCAGATTAAACTTGAATTGTTTTATCAAGTAAATATGTGTCAGAAAATAAAGCCTAATAAAAACATTTTACCCTTTCTTTTTAAAAGAGTTTAAATGTTAGTCTCACACATGCTACAGTGCCTGCTTCATGCCCCAGTGTAACCCATACAACAGGATTATCTATGTCCCAATAAAAGAGCAGTGTCTTTTAATTTGCTAAGTGTATGGTCTCCCCAACTGGAAGAAAAAGCACTTACCTGCTCCTCTATCTGGCATGTAGACAGTTAAGAGGTATGAGAAGACACAGTTCCTTTGAAAAAGAAAGAACAGAGTAGCCAATTCTGGCTTTCTAAACTAGGGCAGCAATTGTTAGGAAAATGCAGTAAGTACTTCTTTACAAGTTCCTAACTGTTTTAAAGCCACCACTACCCAACTGCAAGGAATGACGTGGAATACGACTATACCCCAAAACTTGCTTGTAGATTAAATCAAAATTTTTCTTCAGACACCTAAACTTCACCTCCTCCATGCACTGAAGGCAAAGAGAATGACTGGGGGTTGTGGGTAAGGGAGTGATACTTAGCTGTTTAACTGTGGTGCTCTTTGCCTCCTCCTGCTGGCCAGGAGTGATATTCCTAACAGTAATTACTCAAGCCATAGACTCACCATATCTTAGGAAAGAAAGAAATATTTTTAATATAACTATATATAAACATAGGGATAATTTTCCCATAATCCTAATGGCCCTGTTAACTTTTTGCCAAGTGTCCTTTGTTCACATTTGTTATCTGCTTTATTTAGGCATAGTTTACTGTGCTCTAGCTTGCCACCATTGCTCGGTGTAAATTTTGCATATGTTTCATTTGGCTTAAAATTTACAGTATGTTAAATGCTTCAGGAAATCTGAAGACATTAATTGGGATACCAATACTGGGAAAACATTTAGTTTGGGATGGGTAGAGTGAAATATTGTGGAAAAAGAGCAAAGTTTAAAGGGACATGAAATCCAATTTTTTTCTTTCATGATTTAGAAAGAGCATGTCATTTTAAACAACTTTCTAATTTACTTCTATTATCTAATTTGCTTCATTCTCTTGATATCACTTGCTGAAAAGCATATCTAGATATGCTCAGTAGCTGCTGATTGGTTGCTGCACATAAAGGCCTTATGTGATTTGCTCACACATGTACATTGCTATTTCTTCAACAAAGGATATCTAAATACTTGAGCAAATTAGATAATAGAAGTAAATTGGAAAGTTGCTTAAAATTGCATGCCCTATCTGAATCATGAAAGTTTAATTTTGACTAGACTGTCCCTTTAAAAACAAACAACCCACATATAATAGTAAATAGTATCATACTAAAACAGAAATGCATGTAACATGAAAAACCATTCATTTATTTTCAGAGAATGGCTAATAAGCAATGAATAACTATTTTTACTTACCACAGTGTGATTCATCAGAATGATCAGAACAGTCAGGTCTAAAATCACAAATCTTTGTTAGTGGTATACATTGGCCGGTTGTCCTACATACAAATTCTTCATTTGTGCAGTTATTAATAGGTAGAGTTGCACTGGTTGGGGTTTGTAAAGGGATTGGTGACCATGTTGGCAGAACACCTGTAAAAATATGGAAAAAAATGGTTATTTTATCCATAATGAAAAAGTATGTTTTTAGAAAGTAATGTTGTAATTAAGAAAATCAAGAAATACATATAAATTGATTATATGATTCATAATGTGGCTAACACCCAAGTGTATTTGAGACAATATCCGATAAAATAACATGAGCCTTTGCATTGCTTGTTATACCATTATGTGACTCTGCCCATTTTTGCCAATGTGATAATCTGACACACTCTGTTCTAACATGGTTCTCTGATGGTCAAATCTGAGCTGTGGTATCACATGGTACACTTTTCACTAAGATCTATTCTTTGTGTTAGGTCAAATAATCCAGACATAAATTCAGGATACCATTCTTAGTTGAATTCATGCTCAATATTTTGCTTAATTTTTTTAAATTTTGTAGTCAATAATCTTAATCATTTTTTGCATCATGAGGTTCATGCAGGTAATTGACAACTTGATACTTGATTTTTGTAAGCATGATCTTTTAGAATAACAGACAGCTTGTTCAAGGAAAATTGGTTAAAAGGACAGTCTAGTCCAAAACAAACTTTCATTATTCAGATAGGGCATGTAATTTTAAACAATTTTCCAATTTACTTCTATAACAAATTTTGTTTTGTTCTCTTGTTATTCTTAGTTGCAAGCTAAATCTAATTTCTAAGCACTTGAAGGCCGCCTCTTAGATCAGGGCATTTTGACAGTTTTTCACCACTAGAGGGTGTTAGTTCATGTGTTTCATATAGATAACACTGTGCTCATGCATGTGGAGTTCCTTGGAGCCAGCACTGATTGACTAAAATGCAAGTTTTTCAAAATAACTGAAATAAGGGGCAGTTAACAGAAGCTGAGATATAAGATAATCACAGAGGTAAAAAGTGTATTAATATAACTGTGTTGGTTATGCAAAATTAGGGAATGAGTAATAAAGGGATTATCTATCTTTTAAAACAATGAATATTCTAGATTGTCCCTTTAATTTTAAATTCCTTTTAACACAAAGTGTCTTATTGGTTCTGCATTGCACTGTTTATAACTTACACTTGATATCCATGCAGCATGTATATAATAGGAGCCATAAAATACTAAGGAGAAATGTGTTAAACAACAGAGGTATAAATGAGTGATTCATTATAATAAAATAAATGTACAAAACATTGTACAGCTGCTGTTTGTTTTTTGTTATATATGTTATAAAAACATTCCACTCAAGAAAAATTGCAGAATCAATATGAAAAAATACCCAAGTTGCATAGCCTATATTTGCAGGTTTGCAAGGGTATTTATTGACAATCGTTGCAAACAATAAATAGGTGATTATTGGAAATATAAGAGATTATAAAATTGAATACATTGTTTTATAAAACACATGTTAATGTACTGGAATTTAAGCTGTGTATTTGATTTTGTAGACGGGGGGACAAATTATTTGTAGAGAAAAGTACACACACACAACACCAAAAGTACACACACACATGCACACACTATAACAGGGAGAGTAGATATTTAGGGGGGAGGGAAGTGAAAGCTTAAAAAATAATCAGAGAGAGAGAGAGAGAGAGAGAGAGAGAGAGAGAGAGAGAGAGAGAGAGAGAGAGAGAGAGAATAGGTGCAGTCTTTAGACCGCTGATTCATAACTTCTGTTTTCGTCGGAAACAAGGGGCATCACGCTCCATACAAAGCTTGATAAATATGCCCCATAGAATAAAGCCTTATAAATATAGATATGTACCCCTAAATAGACAAAGCCCACAACTGCAAACTAACCCTACACTACTTAAACCATAAATCACCAGTATCCCACAGCAATAAACTTCCTAACCTATTAACTCTTATACCACCAATAGCCAACCACAAACAACCCTACACTACTTAACACCTATACAGTCAATAGCCCACTGCAGACACCACTTAACTACTCAAGCCCTATATCGCCCATAGCCCACCGCAATAACACCTACAGTACTTAACCCTTATACCACCCATAGCCCACCACAATAACCCCTGCACTGCTTAACCCTTATACCGACAATAGCCCACTTCAATAACCCCTATACTGCCAAAACCCCTAACCTACTAATCCCTATATTGCTGAAACCCTCCAACGCAAACTACCCCTACACTACTTAACCAACCCCTCCCACCTCTAAGATAACACCCCCTAAACACTCCATTTACAAAAAAAAAAAAAAAACTATTATGAGGGGCATGTCAGGATGGCAGCCATGACAGGTTACATCTTCAGAAGTTCCCAAGAAAAACTAAGATAATCCGCCGATTATCCTTCATTAACTATAGCATCCTCACTGGGGACCACAAGAAATAGTCTATATATCCTATGTTGATGTGTACCATACCAAAATCAAGGTGTTTTCCTTATCTGGGGCCAGATTCAGACTGTAGAGACATTGGGCGGTGGCCTGTTAATGAGACCTCGACACCCCCCCCCCCTGTACATCAGGGTTTAACATCTCTTGGCCTACTGTAGCCTCAAATACTCAATTTCTGATAACATATGCATACATAGCTAAATAATTTCAACTATATATAGAAGAGAAGACTAGATAGCTCTCTTTGTTGCTGTGATTTCACGATTGTGTTATAACAGACTGTTCGCAAGAGAAAAGGGCAGAAAACCTCACAGTAGTGAAAGCCCTCTTAAGGAACTTTGGGAACCACATGAGCGTTAGATTGCACCAGTTCCTAACTGACATACAAGCAATGGTGCAGAGAGACCAAACCAACTGAGCAACCCTCAGAGATACAAAACACCATTGCTCCGTTTGCTATAATTACTTATCACCTTTCTGAGATGAAGAGAGATCCTTCTGCTTTACACCTGCCCGGGCTCCGGGGGAAGCGGCCGGTCCGCTGGAGCAGGAGCTGAACCACTTGCATCGACATGCAGGAGAAACCATGAGATTCCCCCTCTACATCAGCAGCTCCGGATCAAAGTATCCACCTAGATCGTCCAGAAGTGTCAATAGAGCAGCATACTGCACTACTCCGCAAAGTGAGAAACTCAGCCTTCCCATCTGATGCATCGCTGTGCCCAACTGTGTATTCTTCCAAGATGGAATTTCCTTGTGCATGCAGCATGCTTACACTCGAGTGAATACACCTCCACAACAGCGTAGATTCAACAAGAATGGTGTAGGTTAACTGGTTGCCCTATGATTACACTAATGAGGTTAATTTACGGCTACCCCTTCACGCCATTATAGGTAAATACCTCACAGACATTGAGATACCATAGCCTACCTATTCTGAGTATCACTCTCTTAATCTCACCAATGTTCAGTATCCACCCAGGTCAGGACATTCAATTTCATATTTTATTGATCTTATGGACTGTCCAGTTACCGTACTATACTGTGTTGTTTGCTTAAAGTTTAAAGGCTATAATAATATATTATATAATCCAGAGACTAAAGTACATGATATACGCTCAGAAGCTTTTCAATGTTATACATTCTGGTTGGAATACTAGGTGGTCTTGTGTCTCTACATCAGCTATATAGCTGCCTGGGTGGGAACGGAGCTATATACGCTATAGATGTAGTATAGTACTATATTCTGCATATCCTAGTTTGCCCTAGACAATTGAGTACTTGATATAGTGAGCCTCTGCCCTATTACCCCTTTGCTTAAACCTCCTTGTGTCCAGCAGTTTATCGTTCATTCTTATACTAATATTTTAATAGCCACAGGCAAATAATAATTAAGATTTACAACTACACTAGTTAATTTTAGTGGCAGTGAATTATTATGAAGAATGTACATCAACAAAGTGGTCAATTAATTATCGGCCAGATTACGGGTCTTGAGTTATGAGCTGTGCGCTGCTAACAAGCAGTTTTGTCTCACCGTTCACTTACATGCAGCACTGGTATTACAGGTTTTTACAAACCCGTCGTTAAAAGGCAAGAAGAGAGCGTTGAGCAAAATTGTGCTCCATACCGCTATTCAATACCAGCGCTGCTTAAGTCAGCGGTGAGCTGGTCGTACGTGCTCGTGCACGATTTCCCCATAGACATCAATGGGGAGAGCCGGCTGAGAAAAAGTCTAATACCTGCCAAAAAGCAGCATAAAACTCAGTAACGCAGCCCCATTGATTCCTATAGGGAAACACATTTTATGTTTCCACCTAACACCCTAACCTGAACCCGAGTCTAAACACCCCTAATCTTACACTTATTAACCCCTAATCTTCCGTCCCCGATATTGCTGACACCTACATTATTCTTATTAACCCCTAATCTGCCACTCCGGACACCGCCGCCACCTACATTATACTTATTATCCCCTAATCGGCTGCCCCCAACATTGCAGACACCTACATTATATTTATTAACCCCTAATCTCCCGCCCCAATGTCGCCGCACCTACCTACACTTATTAACCCCTAAATCTGCCACCCCCAATGTCGCCGCCACTATATTAAATGTATTAACCCCTAAATCTAAGTCTAACCCTAACCCCCCCTAACTTAAATATAATTACAATAAATCTAAATAAAATTCCTATTATTAACTAAATTATTCCTATTTAAAACTAAATACTTACCTATAAAATAAACCCTAAGATAGCTACAATATAACTAATAGTTACATTGTAGCTAGCTTAGGGTTTATTTTTATTTTACAGGCAAATTTGTATTCATTTTAACTAGGTAGAATAGTTATTAAATAGTTATTAACTATTTAATAACTACCTAGCTAAAATAAATACAAATTTACCTGTAAAATAATACCTAACCTAAGTTACAATAACACCTAACACTACACTACAATTAAATCAATTAACTAAATTAAATACAATTAAATAAATTAAATTAAATTAGCTAAATCACAAAAAAAACAACAAATTACAGATCTTTAAACTAATTACACCTAATCTAATAGCCCTATCAAAATAAAAAAGCCCCCCCCCAAAATAAAAAAACCTAGCCTAAACTAAACTATCAATAGCCTTAATAGAAATCTTCGGGGATTAGTGTAAGGATTTTTTTAAGGGTGTATTGGGTGGGTTTATTTTTTAAGTTAGGGCTTTAGGCCTGCAATAGGCCTTAATATAGTGGCGGCGACGTTGGGGACGGCAGATTAGGGGTTAATAAATGTAGTTAGGTGTTGGTGATGTTGGGGGCAGCAGATTAGGGGTTAATAAATATAATGTAGGTTGCGGCGATGTCCGGAGTGGCAGATTAGGGTTTAATAAGTATAATGTAGGTGGCGGAGATGTTAGGGGCGGCAGATTAGGGGATAATAATATTTAACTAGTGTTTGCGAGGCGGGAGTGCGGTGGTTTAGGGGTTAATATGTTTATTCTAGTGGCGGTGATGTCTGGAGAGGCAGATTAGGGGTTAAAAATTTTATTATAGTGTTTGCGTTGCGGGAGGGCCTTGGTTTAGGGGTTAACAGGTAGTTTATGGGTGTTAGTGTACTTTTTAGCATGTTAGTTATGAGTTTTATGCTACAGCGTTGTAGTGTAAAACTCATAACTACTGACTTTAGAATGCGTTAGGAATCTTGGAGGTAGAGGGTGTACCGCTCACTTTTTGGCCTCCCAGGACTGACTCGTAATACCAGCGCTATGGAAGTCCCATAGAAAAAAGGGTTTACGAAGT
Source organism: Bombina bombina (assembly GCF_027579735.1). Lineage (NCBI taxonomy): Eukaryota > Metazoa > Chordata > Amphibia > Anura > Bombinatoridae > Bombina > Bombina bombina. The sequence goes on from NC_069503.1 coordinate 261,133,135, forward strand.
TTACGTAAGTCGGTTTGCGGTAAGGCCAAAAAAGGGTGTGGTGCCCCTAAACCTGCAAGACTCGTAATAGCAGCAGTAGTGAAAAAGCAGCGGTAGGACCTGTTAACGCTGCATTTTCAGCTTGACGCAATCTAGCCGTATGTGTTTTATTTTTGTACTCATTCAAGCTGAACTCTTTTCTGTACTGTACTCAACTAAGGTATTGCATAATCACTCAGCGCAAAGTATGACATATTTAAATTAGAGATGTAAACCCTACTATTTCACGCATCCTGAGAAAAAAAGCTTAAATGTCGCTATAGCCCTCCTGTTTGATAATGGTCTCATAATATTACCTATTCCAGATCTATCTATTTCCTCACTGTTTTTATTTATACCCATATATGCAGTGTACTGGATTATATCAACCCATGAGGGCCCCTAGATCACTGCAGTTTATATTTCAGACTATATGGTACTATTATTCTAGAAGCTACTACTCTTCAGTCCATAAGGTGCCATACAACAGTAAGCTATTATATAACATGTAAGTTATTCACCGTTCATTAGTTTTTGGTTATGTATTGCATCATATGTTATATCTAGGTTTAGTATACTCTAGGCTATTCAAAGGGCCGTTTATCCTCCTTCATTTTACATTTGAATATTTCAGCTGCTAGTTCTCCCCTTCTTAGACTCATAAATTTGATCAGGTCCAAAAATGACCATCTATATCATTAGCTAATCTAGAAGTTTCCCCTATACTATATTACTCCAAGTGGTGCTTACCTGTTTATACTATACATCATAAATAGCGGTGCTTACCCGCTGATACTATACATCATAAATAGCAGTGCTTACCCGCTGATACTATACATCATAAATAGCGGTGCTTACCCGCTGATACTATACATCATAAATAGCGGTGCTTACCCGCTGATACTATACATCATAAATAGCGGTGCTTACCCGCTGATACTATACATCATAAATAGCGGTGCTTACCCGCTGATACTATACATCATAAATAGTGGTGCTTACCCGCTGAATATTAAGCTATAATTTACTATTTTCTATTTACAATGGGGTTCAGAAGTGGCCCCTCCACAACACATATTGTATTTTCCCTTACCTTAAGTTTTAGGCCCAACTGGGGTCTTATTAGTAGTTATCATGTACACTTGTATTTCCTATATCTGATGACCTCTTGAGGCCAGTTTAATAACTATGATAATATGCTAATATTATTCAACAAAAATGAGGTTCCAAGACATTATTGACAGATAGCAAATAGTTTTTTTTATTTTATTAATTCTTTGATGTACGCGATACTATTTTGTCTAACCATTGCAACTTTTGGCCTGAATATTTTCTGTCTGTATGTTATTGTGTATTTATATACAAAACCTCAATAAAAGAATATTTGAAGGAAAAAATCTATCGTTACAGAAAAAAACAACTCTACCAAAAATAAAAAATAAACAGTTATGTCTGTATTAAAAATAAGGCCCCATTTAAAAAAACAAAATAAAAACCCTGACATAACACTATGAGGCCCATTTATCAAGCTCCAAATGGAGCTGGAGGACCATGTTTCTGGCAAACCTGCAGGCTCGCCAGAAACAGCAGTTATGAAGCAGCGGTCTAAAGAGATTGCAACAATTCAACCCGATCGAGTACGATCGGGTTGATTGACACCCCCCTGCTGGCGGCCAATTGGCCGCGAGTCTGCAGGGGGCGGCGTTGCACCAGCAGTTAAGAAGAGCTGCTGGTGTAATGCTGAATACGGAGAGCGTATTGCTCTCCGCATTTAGCGAGGTCTGTCGGACCTGATCCGCACTGTCCGATCAGGTCCGACAGACCATTGATAAATAGGCCTCTAAAAGTTACTATGACAGTAGTCCTTAGAAGGGCTTTTTGTATTTTAATCAGCTTTTACAGTTAAGTATAATGAAGATCATTTAGATTAAACAACAGTTAGTTAGATGTAATAAAGTGTGTGATGTCTGAAAAAATGAAGCTTATGGGCCCTGCAGAGATTGTGGCTCTGTTACTCCAAAATTCATCAAGGAAAGGACCTAAGTGACGCTGAGCTGCATGCTTGGTCTCATAAAAACAAATGGACCCACATTATTCATCCTTTAAAACTACTCACAATTAGTTGCAAGCTTTATTGTGGCAGGATCTGGCAAAACTTCAAATATACTCAAAAAATAATAACTAACGTAATTAAAACATGCAATTATGTATGTCTTTTTAAATAATGTAATTTATATGCACAGTAGATATTAATTAAAGGGACAGTTTAAGCAAAATTAAACTTTCATAATTTAGATAGGACATGCAATTTTTAACAACTTTCCAATTCACTTTAATAATCAAATTTGATTTGTTCTTTTGGCGTTCTTTGTTTAAAGCTATATCTAGGTAGGCTCATATGCCAATTTTTAGGCCCTTGAAGGCCACCTCTTATCTCAGTGCATTTTGACAGTTTTTCACAGCACTCGTTCATGTGTGCCTATATAGATACCATTGTGCTCACTTCAGTGGAGTTATTTATGAGTCAGCACTGGCTAAAATGCTGTCAAGAGTCTGTCAAAAGAACTGAGATAAGGGACAGTCTTCAGAGGCTTAGATACAAGGTAATCACAGATTTAAAAAGTATATTAATATAACCATATTGGTTTTGCAAAACTGGGTAATGGGTAATGAAAGGATTATCTATCTTTAAATAATAAACGTTTTGAAGTAGACTGCCCCTTTAAGTACATTAAATATCTGAATAGAAAATGTTTCAAAATATTTAAATTTATAATTTTGTGGTGATTTACAATTCTTTAGAAAAATGTATCTAATGCTTTTAAACAGAAAATCACCATGAAAGTCTGTGTATATTATTTTCTGCATAACAATAAAGCTTCTGATGAATATGGTATATGATTCTTGATTAGATACCTGTACGGATGGTAATTGTGAAAGTCTTTGTGAAGGCAGCGCTGTTATGTTTTTTGTGGCACTTGCTACTAATAGTGGTGAAAGCAGAACCCTGACTGTGGGGGAACTGGTTGTTGATATTTTAGAGGTGGTATTGAACTGGGTTACTTGTGGTATTCTTGGGGCCAGATTTATCAATGGGTGGGAGCACCATCAGCTGCAGGTTCGAAAGCTGCTGCTTTTTAACCCACTTCACCACTGTTATGTGGCGTATGTCAGTCCACCCAAACTTTTCTGATCAGAGAGATTGACAGCCCTTGCTCACGCTCAACTGGTTGCGCTTAAGCAGGGAGAAAGATTGCACGCTAACCATAGTGTGCAATAGTAAATGCATGCAGCGTATTATTGCCTGATAGACACAAAGCTGGTCGGACAGGGGTGAAGATGTACGTCCCTATCCAGCTTACTTTGTTAAATCTGGCCAATGGAAGTGATAATCGCCCTCTTCACAGATAACTTAGGCTTCGCTTATGTTGCAGAAGATGTAGAGAACCAAGACTGATAGTCATCAGTTGGTGATGATTGAAGGCCCTTTATATCATTTCAATTTTATAATTAATTAGGACATTTCTCCACCACTGTTGATCTTAGACAAAGCACTAAAATGAAGATTATGAAGGTTCCATACTTCTAGAAAACAACTGATATAACTCAGGGCAAACTCTATAGTTATGCAAATTAAATTATGGAAATGTATATAATTTTGGTAGGTAATTAGCAACATAATTAATAATGTCAGTTTTTCCTATTTTCATGCAGTTTTTTTTATATTTTTAAATACATCATTTTAGTTTTGTTCTTACCGTTATAAAGTGTGCAGTCTAAGAATGACAGATCATCTATGGCTATGTCTCCAGTAAAACCGTCTCCTACCATACCCATAAGCATTAGCTGAAAAAGAGCACATTTTAAAGTTATTTATCCATCCCAAAAGAATAGAAACCTTTTTCACTTTGATACAAAATATCATAAGTACAGATTCTAAATTAGTCACCATTATATGTATAAGATAAAAAAAAAAGTTCCCAAGTGCAGGGTATAAAAATAAAAAAATCTTTATTCCGTAAGTTAAAAGGTAAACAAATCATTCATGGTGAATGTGGTAAAACATACATAGGAATGGTCTAACGCATTTCGGCTATAACATGTTGCCGTTTTGATAGACCTAGGTCTATGAAGGCCTATAAACCTGTAACAGCTACAACATACTGGACTAGATTACAAGTGGAGCACAAAATATTGCATTCGCGAAAGCGATATTTGAGCTCCACTAAGTAATACCAGCGCACACAAATGTGCTTTTGATAGACTAGGTCTATGAAGGCCTATAAACCTGTAACAGCTACAACATACTGGACTAGATTACAAGTGGAGCACAAAATATTGCATTCACGAAAGCGATATTTGAGCTCCACTAAGTTATACCAGCGCACACAAATGTGCGCTGGTATTACAAGTTGAGCGCAATGCGAACATGTCCTCATGTTCACATTGCTGGGAAGCATTGCATTCATAAGAGCGTGCTTCCATAAGCTCCAATGGGAGCCTTGTTCTTATGCTGTGAGACACGGCATGAGAATTAGCACATATATACACATACTAACACATAAATATATATGTATATAAGCATATACATATATATTTACTGGTAACAAATAGTTCCCATAGACATCTATGTAAAGGCACTTTTCAGTTTTTCTAGCACCCCACACCCGCCAAATTTAAACCTTCATAGCTGCTTATTGCAGTTGTTTTATTAAAAAATGAAAATGCTACATCTGTATTTTTTAATAAAGTGTATCACACTTGATTTTGGAAGCATTTGGTGGACATTTATAAAATTAACCAGAGATCTGACCTCTGGTAAAAAATGTAAGACGATACACGAACAGCCAAATGCATTATTGGATGAAACAGACAAAAAAGGATGATTGCTTGACGAAATCGATTTGTTCATTTGTTCATGTTTGGCACCAAAAAAAGGTTGCAGGAAAGGGTAGAAGGAGTTATATTGTTTGGTTAATACGTTCCTTTTTTGTAATGATGTACAGGAGTCTGACCATTTATTTGCCCATTGTCCGGTGTCCAATCCTTTCATAGTATTACTAATAACTGATGTTAGGGACAGCAAGTCAGGCACTAAATGTTGGAGTTGTATATTCTTTCAATTGTTCAAATCCTATAATGTAAGATTTATGTTAATATTAATTGTCTATCAACTAGATTACAAGTTGTGTGCTAAGCCCGGTGCGTAAACAACTCAAAACATTTAGCGGTACCACACTTTCCACAGCGCTGCCATTACAAGATTTTAAAAAAACCTTCTTGTGTTGTACGATATGGTGCAATAAGCTCCATACCGCACAAAAGCCAAGTCCTGACTTGACGTGCTCATGCAGGTTTTCCCCCATAGACATAAAGGGAGAAAAAGTGTGAGAAAAAAACTAACACCTGCGATTGCAGAATGGCGATCACTATAACGCAATCCCCATTGTTGTCTATGGAGACAAGAAAGTTTATGATAAACCTAACACCCAAACATAAACCCCTAGTCTAAATTACCCCTAATCCACTGCCCCCCGACATCGCCAACACTAAATAAATATATTAACCCCTAATCCGCCGCCCTCCGACATCACCAAAACTACAATAAACCTATTAACCCCTAATCCGCCATCCCCCCGACATCGCTAAAACTTAATAAACCTATTAACACCTAATCCCGGCCCACCCGCATTGCCAACACTACAATAAATCTATTAACCCCTAATCAGCTGCCCACCCGCATCGCTAACACCTAAATAAAGCTATTAACTCATAATCCGTCGCCCCTCCGCATCGCAAATACTAAACTAAAACTATTAACCTCTAAACCGCCAAACACCCACATTGCAAATACTCAACTTAACCTATTAACCCCTAAACCTAACACCCGCTAACTTAAAATTAAAGTTACAATATAACTACCTTAAAATTAATAAAAAAATACATGTAGAATAAAAAAACTAAGCTTAAACTATAAATAAACCTAAAACAAAAGAGTATCCAAAGCACGTCCAAGTTAGAGAAAAGAGTCCCTTGATATCCAATTTATAGGTAAAAAACAAGCCTTTATTGTGGAAATTCTACAGGATAAAACATGGTCATAAAAAACTCTCAGCAGAGAGACAAGAGAAAAAGGTCTGACCGGTTTCGGCCCAGTGTGGCCGTAGTCATAGACAGTTAACAGGTACCCATAGAGCACACCTTATATACCTGTTAACCACTCCCCAACTGGGAGTGGTATAGAAGAATAGATTAAAAACAAACTTGTAACTCTGAGCTGTTAAGAAAAAAGGGGAAATATATGGTATAAATATAATGACAAATGGAGATTTAAATGGATAATCAAATATAGATATGGACTGTAGGCATTTGTGATAATATTCATTTAAAGGTAGATGTGACAATAGATATATTAATAAATATATAAATAGATGTATACATACATATTTAAATACATAGACTAATCTGAACCTATTAAGAGATAACAGAAAAGAGTAAAATATGTAAATGAATAAATGTTGGAACAGATTTCAAAAAGGCCAGTTGAACCACTAGTACATAAATATAAATAATAATAATAAAAAATATATTATTAATTTTCATTATACAGATGTATTAAAGAATCAGCAATCCATATGAAAGAATATAGGATTATTATTAATAAATAAATATCTAAATATGAACTAGAGAGCCAAATAATCGAATGGCCATGCGGAGTGTTGAATATAAAAAATGCTTCATACACTAAACCTAAATATTTATCAATATCATAAAGTTATACACAACACACCTTAACCTAATAAAATACCTGTCAGCCCAAAAATGGTATTAATTAATTAATAAATGACTGTGGGTTTTAACCACCTCTAAAGTGTCAAGGAAAATATCCAGTGAAATATGTGTAGAGTCAGGTACTATCTGTGCCCAAAATTGACAATATCGAATTCCGAATTGAAACCCTCAGGTACCAGGCTACCGAGCCTGTGAATCCAATAAATCTCTTGCCTGGAGAGGATATGAAGTAAATCACCTCCCCTAGGTGGTCTGGACACAGACTCGATAGCCCGCCACCTGAAGGTTCCAACATCTCCCATATGTACATCCAAAAAATGTTTGGATAGAGCAGAAACAGCCCTTTCCTGGGAAACGTAGGAGAGATGCTCTCTAATCCGCTTGCCCACAGGCCTAGTCGTTCTACCAACATATTGTTTCTCTTGTTAAGTGTATCCAGTCCACGTATCATCCATTACTTATGGGATATTAACTCCTCCCCAACAGGAAGTGCAAGAGGATTCACCCAGCAGAGCTGCTATATAGCTCCTCCCCTAACTGCCATTCCCAGTCATTCTCTTGCACCCAACGAATAGATAGGATGTGTGAGAGGACTGTGGTGATTATACTTAGTTTCATACCTTCAATCAAAAGTTTGTTATTTTATAATAGCACCGGAGTGTGTTATTCCTTCTCTGGTAGAATTTGAAGAAGAATCTACCTGAGTTTTTCTATGATTTTAGCCGGAGTAGTTAAGATCATATTGCTGTTTCTCGGCCATCTGAGGAGAGGTAAACTTCAGATCAGGGGACAGCGGGCAGATTAATCTGCAAAGAGGTATGTAGCAGCTTATTATTTTCTGACAATGGAATTGATGAGAAAATTCTGCCATACCGATATAATGTAAACTCAGCCTTAAATGCAGTAGCAGCAACTGGTATCAGGCTGTCATGTATGTATATTTTACACTTCAGTATTCTGGGGAATGGCACTTCACTGGAATTATACTGTATGCATAAGACTTTAGCCTAATTTGCAGGGACTAGCAACAGGCTTTTTAATAACACTCAATTTATTAATGTTAAACGTTTTTTGCTGGCATGTAAAATCGTTTAATTTTCTGAGGTACTGGGTGAAAAAATGTTTTGGGCACTATTTTTTTCCACTTGGCAGTCGTTTTATTTAATTTATGACAGTTTACTGATCTCTCTCACTGTTATGTGTGAGGGGGAGAGGTGCTTTTGCTACGCATCAAAAAATTCAGTCAGAAGTTTATTGTCTTCCCTGCATGATCCGGTTCAGAACTCAGGGGTCTTCAAAACTTGTTTTGAGTGAGGTAATCACTCACAGCAGATCTGTGAGATTGTAGTTGACTGTGATAAAAAAACGTTTATTTCTGTATTTTTTTTTTTTTTTTTTCTGCTATCAGGGTTAGTTATCCTTTGCTAATGGGAGCAATCCTTTGCTAAAATTGTTTTTTTACAAAGATTTGATGCTATAACTTTTCAGTTTATTAATTTTCAACTGTCATAACTTTTTCTGTGCTTCTTATAGGCACAGTACGTTTTCATATTATAGTAAATTACTTGAAAAGTATTTCCAAGTTGCTAGTTTATTTGCTAGTGTGTTAAACATGTCTGATTCAGAGGAAGATATCTGTGCTATATGTGCTAAAGCCAAAGTGGAGCCCAATAGAAATTTATGTACTAACTGTATTGATGCTACTTTAAATAAAAGTCAATCTGTACAAATTGAACATATTTCACCAAACAACGAGGGGAGAGTTATGCCGACTAACTCGCCTCACGTGTCAGTACCTGCATCTCCCGCTCGGGAGGTGCGTGATATTGTAGCGCCGAGTACATCTGGGCGGCCATTACAAATCACATTACAGGATATGGCTACTGTTATGACTGAAGTTTTGGCTAAATTACCAGAACTAAGAGGTAAGCGTGATCACTCTGGGGTGAGAACAGAGTGCGCTGATAATATTAGGGCCATGTCAGACACTGCGTCACAATTTGCAGAACATGAGGACGGAGAGCTTCATTCTGCGGGTGACGGTTCTGATCCAAACAAACTGGATTCAGATATTTCAAATTTTAAATTTAAGCTGGAAAACCTCCGTGTATTACTAGGGGAGGTGTTAGCGGCTCTGAATGATTGTAACACAGTTGCAATACCAGAGAAAATGTGTAGGTTGGATAAATATTTTGCGGTACCGGCGAGTACTGACGTTTTTCCTATACCTAAGAGACTTACTGAAATTAATACGAAAAGGTGAGAGTAAGCGCTAAAGGAGCTTAAAAGGCTAACAGACTTGTGGCTAAATCTTACAATTTATTACCTTCGATAAAGGCTAAACATAAACAGATATCACAATAAGACCACAATAACACAATAAAATTAGAAACATGGATCCATGTCTAACTTCTAAAAACAAAAGTACATAATAAAATCTCCTGGGAGATGCGAATTACAGTGGGAGTGTTGACACTCCTTGATAGTGATACACAAGTGTGGGAAGTTGAGTTATAAACCATAAAACGATTCCAAACTAAATGGTGAAAAAATGGTGGAAAAAGTAAAATGTGAATGTTCGTGTTAAACCGTGGGTGTGTCCTCCAACGTTGCTGATGGGTAGTGAGAGGTTTATAGTCAAATATAGATGTTAGATGAAGTTGTAGAAAAAATGAGTAAAAATGAGTGAAAAAATATATAATTCAACCTTTAGGCAAAGGTCATTTAGAACCAAATTACAAAAAACAAAAAGCAAAAAATAGAAAAAATATTAATAAATGAAAAAATCCACTTTGGTGAAATCATATATGAAATGTAGCAATCCAAAAAAAGAGTTCGTGTTGGTTGTGTGCAAAAAATGGGGGATTAAAACAAATTCTGTGCCAGTGAGTTCAATGTCCCATCCGGTGTTAAAAGTAAAATCACAATAAATAGCAACAAAAAAACCATATGTCGACGTGTTTCGGCCTATATAAGGCCTTTTTCAAGACAGTCTTGAAAAAGGCCTTATATAGGCCGAAACACGTCGACATTTAGTTTTTTTGTTGCTATTTATTGTGATTTTACTTTTAACACCGGATGGGACATTGAACTCACTGGGCACAGAATTTGTTTTAATCCCCCATTTTTTGCACACAACTAACACGAACTCTTTTTTGGATTGCTACATTTCATATATGATTTCACCAAAGTGGATTTTTTCATTTATTAATATTTTTTCTATTTTTTGCTTTTTGTTTTTTGTAATTTGGTTCTAAATGACCTTTGCCTAAAGGTTGAATTATATATTTTTTCACTCATTTTTACTCATTTTTTCTACAACTTCATCTAACATCTATATTTGACTATAAACCTCTCACTACCCATCAGCAACGTTGGAGGACACACCCACGGTTTAACACGAACATTCACATTTTACTTTTTCCACCATTTTTTCACCATTTTTGATTGACTTTATATTTGATTGACATTGTGAGTTTGGAATCGTTTTATGGTTTATAACTCAACTTCCCACACTTGTGTATCACTATCAAGGAGTGTCAACACTCCCACTGTAATTCGCATCTCCCAGGAGATTTTATTATGTACTTTTGTTTTTAGAAGTTAGACATGGATCCATGTTTCTAATTTTATTGTGTTATTGTGGTTTTATTGTGATATCTGTTTATGTTTAGCCTTTATCGAAGGTAATAAATTGTAAGATTTAGCCACAAGTCTGTTAGCCTTTTAAGCTCCTTTAGCGCTTACTCTCACCTTTTCGTATTAGTACTATTATCAGCCTACTAGGAGGCTAACTGTTAGTAAGCTTAAGGCCCCACTGTAGCGCTCGGTCCAATTCTCTCCATTTTAGACTTACTGAAATTGTTACTAAGGAGTGGGATAGACCCGGTGTGCCGTTCTCACCCCCTCCGATATTTAGAAAGATGTTTCCAATAGACGCCACCACACGGGACTTATGGCAAACGGTCCCTAAGGTGGAGGGAGCAGTTTCTACTTTAGCTAAGCGTACCACTATCCCGGTGGAGGATAGCTGTGCCTTTTCAGATCCAATGGATAAAAAGTTAGAGGGTTACCTTAAGAAAATGTTTGTTCAACAAGGTTTTATATTGCAACGTCTTGCATGCATTGCGCCTGTCACGGCTGCAGCAGCATTTTGGTTTGAGTCTCTGGAAAAGACACTTGAATCAGCTCCATTAGATGAGATTACACACAAGCTTAAAGCCCTTAAGTTAGCTAACTCATTTATTTCAGATGCCGTAGTACATTTAACTAAACTTACGGCTAAGAATTCCGGATTCGCCATTCAGGCACGCAGAGCACTGTGGCTAAAATCCTGGTCAGCTGACGTTACTTCTAAATCTAAATTGCTTAATATACCTTTCAAAGGGCAGACCTTATTCGGGCCCGGGTTGAAAGAAATTATCGCTGACATTACAGGAGGTAAAGGCCATGCCCTGCCTCAAGACAGAGCCAAACCTAAGGCTAGACAGTCTAATTTTCGTTCCTTTCGTAATTTCAAAGCAGGAGCAGCATCAACTTCCTCTGCACCAAACAGGAAGGAGCTGTTGCTCGCTACAGACAAGGCTGGAGACCTAACCAGTCCTGGAACAAGGGCAAGCAGGCCAGGAAACCTGCTGCTGCCCCTAAGACAGCATGAATCGAGGGCCCCCGATCCGGGAACGGATCTAGTGGGGGGCAGACTTTCTCTCTTCGCCCAGGCTTGGGCAAGAGATGTCCAGGATCCCTGGGCGTTAGAGATCATATCTCAGGGATAACTTCTAGACTTCAAATTCTCTCCCCCAAGAGGGAGATTTCATCTGTCAAGGTTGTCAACAAACCAAATAAAGAAAGAGGCGTTTCTACGCTGTGTACAAGATCTTTTATTAATGGGAGTGATCCATCCGGTTCCGCGGTCAGAACAAGGACAAGGGTTTTACTCAAATCTGTTTGTGGTTCCCAAAAAAGAGGGAACTTTCAGGCCAATCTTGGATTTAAAGATCCTAAACAAATTCCTAAGAGTTCCATCGTTCAAAATGGAAACTATTCGGACAATTTTACCCATGATCCAAAAGGGTCAGTACATGACCACAGTGGATTTAAAGGATGCTTACCTTCACATACCGATTCACAAAGATCATTACCGGTATCTAAGGTTTGCCTTTCTAGACAGGCATTACCAGTTTGTAGCTCTTCCATTCGGATTGGCTACGGCTCCGAGAATCTTCACAAAGGTTCTGGGTGCTCTTCTGGCGGTACTAAGACCGCGAGGAATTGCGGTAGCTCCATACCTAGACGACATTCTGATACAAGCTTCAAGCTTTCAAACTGCCAAGTCTCATACAGAGTTAGTACTGGCATTTCTAAGGTCGCATGGATGGAAGGTGAACGAAAAGAAGAGTTCTCTCTTTCCACTCACAAGAGTTCCCTTCTTGGGGACTCTTATAGATTCTGTAGAAATGAAGATTTACCTGACAGAAGACAGGTTAACAAAGCTTCAAAATGCATGCCGTGTCCTTCATTCCATTCAACACCCGTCAGTAGCTCAATGCATGGAGGTGATCGGCTTAATGGTAGCAGCAATGGACATAGTACCCTTTGCACGCCTACATCTCAGACCGCTGCAATTGTGCATGCTAAGTCAGTGGAATGGGGATTACTCAGACTTGTCCCCTACTCTGAATCTGGATCAAGAGACCAGAAATTCTCTTCTATGGTGGCTTTCTCGGCCACATCTGTCCAGGGTGATGCCATTCAGCAGGCCGGACTGGACAATTGTAACAACAGACGCCAGCCTACTAAGTTGGGGCGCTGTCTGGAATTCTCTGAAGGCTCAGGGACAATGGAATCAGGAGGAGAGTCTCCTACCAATAAACATTCTGGAATTGAGAGCAGTTCTCAATGCCCTTCTGGCTTGGCCCCAGTTAACAACTCGGGGGTTCATCAGGTTTCAGTCGGACAACATCACGACTGTAGCTTACATCAACCATCAGGGAGGGACAAGAAGCTCCCTAGCAATGATGGAAGTATCAAAGATAATTCGCTGGGCAGAGTCTCACTCTTGCCACCTGTCAGCAATCCACATCCCGGGAGTGGAGAACTGGGAGGCGGATTTCTTAAGTCGTCAGACTTTTCATCCGGGGGAGTGGGAACTTCATCCGGAGGTCTTTGCCCAAATACTTCGACGTTGGGGCAAACCAGAGATAGATCTCATGGCGTCTCGACAGAACGCCAAGCTTCCTCGTTACGGGTCCAGATCCAGGGATCCGGGAGCAGTTCTGATAGATGCTTTGACAGCACCTTGGACCTTCGGGATGGCTTATGTGTTTCCACCCTTCCCGATGCTTCCTCGATTGATTGCCAGAATCAAACAGGAGAGAGCATCAGTGATTCTAATAGCACCTGCATGGCCACGCAGGACTTGGTATGCAGATCTAGTGGACATGTCATCCTGTCCACCTTGGTCGCTACCTCTGAAACAGGACCTTCTGATCCAGGGTCCCTTCAAACATCAAAATCTAATTTCTCTGAAGCTGACTGCTTGGAAATTGAACGCTTGATTTTATCAAAACGTGGTTTTTCTGAGTCAGTTATTGATACCTTAATACAGGCTAGGAAGCCTGTTACCAGAAAGATTTACCATAAGATATGGCGCAAATACTTATATTGGTGCGAATCCAAGAGTTACTCATGGAGTAAGGTTAGGATTCCGAGGATATTGTCTTTTCTACAAGAAGGTTTAGAAAAGGGTTTATCCGCTAGTTCCTTAAAGGGACAGATTTCAGCTCTGTCCATTCTTTTACACAAACGTCTGTCAGAAGTTCCGGACGTTCAAGCTTTTTGTCAGGCTTTAGCTAGGATCAAGCCTGTGTTTAAAACTGTTGCTCCACCATGGAGTTTGAACTTAGTTCTTAATGTTTTACAGGGGGTTCCGTTTGAACCCCTTCATTCCATTGATATCAAGTTGTTATCTTGGAAAGTTCTGTTTTTAATGGCGATTTCCTCGGCTCGAAGAGTCTCTGAGTTATCTGCCTTACATTGTGATTCTCCTTATCTGATTTTTCATTCAGACAAGGTAGTTCTGCGTACTAAACCTGGGTTCCTACCTAAGATGGTCACTAACAGGAATATCAATCAAGAGATTGTGGTTCCATCTTTGTGTCCTAATCCTTCTTCGAAAAAGGAACGTCTGCTACACAATCTAGATGTAGTCCGTGCCCTGAAATTTTATCTACAGGCAACTAAGGATTTTCGACAAACGTCTTCCCTGTTTGTCGTTTATTCTGGTCAGAGGAGAGGTCAAAAAGCTTTGGCTACCTCTCTCTCCTTTTGGCTTCGTAGCATAATACGGTTAGCCTATGAGACTGCTGGACAGCAGCCTCCTGAAAGAATTACAGCACATTCTACTAGAGCTGTGGCTTCCACTTGGGCCTTTAAGAATGAGGCTTCTGTTGAACAGATTTGCAAGGCTGCAACTTGGTCTTCTCTTCATACTTTTTCCAAATTTTACAAATTTGACACTTTTGCTTCTTCGGAGGCTGTTTTTGGGAGAAAGGTTCTTCAGGCAGTGGTTCCTTCCGTATAAAGAGCCTGCCTGTCCCTCCCGTCATCCGTGTACTTTAGCTTTGGTATTGGTATCCCATAAGTAATGGATGATCCGTGGACTGGATACACTTAACAAGAGAAAACATAATTTATGCTTACCTGATAAATTTATTTCTCTTGTAGTGTATCCAGTCCACGGCCCGCCCTGTCACTTTAAGGCAGGTAATTTTTCCATTAAACTACAGTCACCACTGCACCCTATGGTTTTCCTTTCTCTGCATGTTTTCGGTCGAATGACTGGTAATGGCAGTTAGGGGAGGAGCTAAGTGCTGGGTGAATCCTCTTGCACTTCCTGTTGGGGAGGAGTTAATATCCCATAAGTAATGGATGATCCGTGGACTGGATACACTACAAGAGAAATAAATTTATCAGGTAAGCATAAATTATGTTTTTTTGCACTGGGTGCATTCAATTAAGTAGATGACATATCTACTACCACACTTGACGCAACCCCTAGTGTCAAAAACCTCCAGCGTTTTGGTTGAGGAAAAGGATTTTGAAACAACCATGTGGTCACATGACTTACATGTCTTTTTCCCACATTTATATGTTCCCTTAACTTTTAACCAAGAGCTGCCACTCTCCTTTTGGGGCAGCATCCATCATCCATAATGTGTCTCAATACTGTCCAAGGTCTCAAATGACCCAAGCACCAGTGGTTAGGTGTGCAAAGCTGGAGGAGCCACTGCTCAAAAGACTCCCAAATATCCAGAAACAAAGAAAGTCCAGCAGCACCACAGTAATTTATCTTTTTAAAGCTTTATTAGTACCTGGAGGTAAAAACCATGACGTTTCGGGCCTAATAGCCCTTAATCATATGACCTTCATGCTGTATACAACATCCTTAAATACCCCACACCACAGGTGTGTATAATCACATTCAAATTTTATACCTGTTACAATTCTATACTACTATCGCCACCTAGTGGTTAAATCTATTATTACATCAAATAAATTCTATAAAAAAAGTCTAACAGTGTTACATATACGTATTTCAACTGCATCTTACATTTCATTTCAAAATTACAAGACAATGCGCTATTTTAATATTTACAATTTTCAGGAATGGGAAAGAGGGATAATTCTTCAACTTGGTCCTTTATATCAAGAAAGTAAAATATGGTAGAATCTGCAAAATCACAAAAAGATATTAAAATCAATTTCACGGTTCATTCCCTTTGGATACAGACAATCTAGCCTATAAATCCACATAGATTCTCTCTTTTTTAAGATCAGTTCTCTGTTCCCACCTCTCCGTGGGACAGGGACATGATCTATAATTTGGAATTTCAATTGTGCAATTGAATGTCCAAAGGTCAGAAAATGATTGGAGACAGGGGCATTAAAATCTTTACACCTAATGTTGGACTTATGCTGTACAATTCTGTCCCTCACCCTTTGGGTGGTCTCTCCAATATAAATCCACCCACATGGGCATTTAATTAAGTAAATAGCATATTCTGTATTGCAAGTATAGAAGCCATTAATTTTAAATACCAGTTAAAGGATGTGTGAAATTACGGCCCTTAGCCATGTTATTACAATTACCACACCCTAGACAGGGATAACAACCCAAATTCTTTCCAGAGATAAAACTTTGTTTCATTTTCTTACTCCCTACATCTGCTCTTACCAGTTTATCTTTGATACTGGTGCCTTTTCTATATGTCGGCATTGGTCCATTAGAAAAAATCTTACAATCTTGATGACACTCTCTTAGTAAAAACCAATATTTGTTCACAATTCTTTGTATTTTATAACTTTGATTGCTATACTCTGAAACAAAGATAATTCTATCATCTCTACTGGCCACTTTCTTTTTATTACCACTGTCATCTTGCTTAGCTCTCTGTATTTCATTATTAATAAGATCAACAGGATAGCCTCTTTCTCTAAATTTTTTTCCCATTTCCTCTAATCTAGTTCCCATAAGCTGTTGATCTGATACAATTCTTTTTAATCTAGTCATTTGACTTCTGGGCAAATATTTAATTAGAGATAAAGGGTGTGCACTAGTATAGTGTAATAAGCTGTTCTTATCTGTAATTTTCCTGTATAGATCTGTCTTAAGACCCCCACCTTCCTTATATACCAAGGTGTCTAGAAAACTAATAGATTGCTCATCCCAAGTGAGGGTAAATTTAATACATCTTGTGGCTCTATTCAAATCTTCTACAAACTCCAATAGGGATCCAATGTCGCCCCACCATATTCCAAAGACATCGTCTATATACCGCCACCAGCTGGTGCCATATAGAAGAAACATCTTATTCTGATAGACAAACTTCTCTTCAAAAATTGACATAAATAAATTCGCATAGGTAGGGGCGACATTAGATCCCATTGCAGTACCTTTAACCTGCATATAGAAATTATCCTCAAAAAGAAAGTAATTACAATATAGGATTATACTCAAAAGATTCAGCAAACATTCTTGTTGTTGGACAGTATAGATACCACTAGATGCTAGAACATTTCTTACAGCACCCAATCCGCTTTCATGTTCGATAGAGGTATATAGACTGACCACATCAAGGCTATACAATATGCATCTATCTGGTACCATAAGATTCTGTATTTTATCTAAGAAATCTCCAGTATCTTTTATATAGGAAGTGGATTGTTCAACAAATCCCCTCAGGATTTTATCCAAATATATGGATATATTAGAAAAGATGGACTCTGTACTTGCCACTATGGGTCTCCCCGGTGGTTTGTCTAGTTTTTTATGTACTTTTGGTAAAGTATAAAAAACGGGTATTATCCCATTTTCTATAAACAAAAACTTTTTGGTTTCATTGTCAATTAGCCCATTTTTAATGGCATTATCTAAGCAACTAGTGATTTATCTCTGTATTGCCCATGTTGGATTAGAATTTAATGGCTGGTATACTCCTGTATCGCATAATTGTGACCTTATCTCATCTACATAGTATCCTTTATTAAGTACCACTAAGGCACCACCCTTATCCGCTTGCTTATATATTGTATCTTTCTTATCCTTTAATGTTGTTAAGGCCTCTCTCTCTGTTTTTGCAAGATTATTTCTATTAATTGATCCCTTTTTATGATAAACATTCTCTCTCAATTTCTCAATATCCTTACATATGGAGGCTCAGGTGTTTACATACAGCGATATGGAAGCTGCACGGATAACTACACTGGTCTGTGGATCCAGGGATTTCTTAAAGACACCAGTTACTGAGGCCACCTTTAAAAGCTATGAAAGAGTGGCGAAAAAACAAATGACATTTGAATTGCATGCAACAACCCTTGCAGAGTACCATAGGGTGCGAAGAATTCCTAGGGGCCTGAGGATGAGCTCCAGACCCACCCTATTGGTAAACAACAAAGAATATTGCAAGAAATATGAGTGCATTCTTAATAAATGCTCACTAGATATTATAGTGCTCACGGTGGAGTACTTACAGAAAGCCATAGATGAGCAGATCGAGATAAACCAAATCGAAGATGCATTGAAAATGGATTTGTCTACTGCCGATATCGAGACAAAGCTGACCGCAATAAATAAAGAGATAGCTGAGATGAAAAAAGAACTTCAAATCAAAAAGCGTGAGAAGTTCTATCGAGACGAGCAGGATTATACACACGGAACTGTGTATCGCTGGACCAGTGAGCGCACCGGAAGGGAACGTCAGCGAACTTCCGGTTGGGCCAGACAGGGCAACCGCTATACTGGACGCGAGATGAACACGCTCGATTCACAGACGGATAGCTCTCCGGGGGAATCGGACGCAGGAAGCGACGCGGGGGTAAGAGACACCACCGCAAAGGGCCCACAGGGACGAGGACGGACATCACAGAGGGGAAAGCCACAACAACGCCAAACGAGACAGAAAAACAGGACTTGATAGTCAATATATCAGGATCACCCTTGACGACTGCAGAAGAACAAGTATTGAGTAAGGGTCTTTCTTTTTGCCCTAGCAAAGACTGTAATTTCTTTGATTTGCAACAAGATCTTAATAGACTGTTCAGGAATATCAAATTGAAATCCTTTTTTTCTAGTAATGAATTACAGATGAATGTAAAAGAGTATAATGAGTTAAACATTCGAAAATTTGGGTTAAAAAACAAAAGCAATTTTACACCTAACAGCTATAATCACTGTGTTGATACTTATATAGATCTGGTATGTAAGGATATTGAGAAATTGAGAGAGAATGTTTATCATAAAAAGGGATCAATTAATAGAAATAATCTTGCAAAAACAGAGAGAGAGGCCTTAACAACATTAAAGGATAAGAAAGATACAATATATAAGCAAGCGGATAAGGGTGGTGCCTTAGTGGTACTTAATAAAGGATACTATGTAGATGAGATAAGGTCACAATTATGCGATACAGGAGTATACCAACCATTAAATTCTAATCCAACATGGGCAATACAGAGATAAATCACTAGTTGCTTAGATAATGCCATTAAAAATGGGCTAATTGACAATGAAACCAAAAAGTTTTTGTTTATAGAAAATGGGATAATACCCGTTTTTTATACTTTACCAAAAGTACATAAAAAACTAGACAAACCACCGGGGAGACCCATAGTGGCAAGTACAGAGTCCATCTTTTCTAATATATCCATATATTTGGATAAAATCCTGAGGGGATTTGTTGAACAATCCACTTCCTATATAAAAGATACTGGAGATTTCTTAGATAAAATACAGAATCTTATGGTACCAGATAGATGCATATTGTATAGCCTTGATGTGGTCAGTCTATATACCTCTATCGAACATGAAAGCGGATTGGGCGCTGTAAGAAATGTTCTAGCATCTAGTGGTATCTATACTGTCCAACAACAAGAATGTTTGCTGAATCTTTTGAGTACAATCCTATATTGTAATTACTTTCTTTTTGAGGATAATTTCTATATGCAGGTTAAAGGTACTGCAATGGGATCTAATGTCGCCCCTACCTATGCGAATTTATTTATGTCAATTTTTGAAGAGAAGTTTGTCTATCAGAATAAGATGTTTCTTCTATATGGCGCCAGCTGGTGGCGGTATATAGACGATGTCTTTGGAGTATGGTGGGGCGACATTGGATCCCTATTGGAGTTTGTAGAAGATTTGAATAGAGCCACAAGATGTATTAAATTTACCCTCACTTGGGATGAGCAATCTATTAGTTTTCTAGACACCTTGGTATATAAGGAAGGTGGGGGTCTTAAGACAGATCTATACAGGAAAATTACAGATAAGAACAGCTTATTACACTATACTAGTGCACACCCTTTATCTCTAATTAAATCTTTGCCCAGAAGTCAAATGACTAGGGTAAAAAGAATTGTATCAGATCAACAGCTTATGGGAACTAGATTAGAGGAAATGGGAAAACAATTTAGAGAAAGAGGCTATCCTGTTGATCTTATTAATAATGAAATACAGAGAGCTAAGCAAGATGACAGTGGTAATAAAAAGAAAGTGGCCAGTAGAGATGATAGAATTATCTTTGTTTCAGAGTATAGCAATCAAAGTTATAAAATACAAAGAATTGTGAACAAATATTGGTTTTTACTAAGAGAGTGTCATCATGATTGTAAGATTTTTTCTAATGGACCAATGCCGGCATATAGAAAAGGCACCAGTATCAAAGATAAACTGGTAAGAGCAGATGTAGGGAGTAAGAAAATGAAACAAAGTTTTATCTCTGGAAAGAATTTGGGTTGTTATCCCTGTCTAGGGTGTGGTAATTGTAATAACATGGCTAAGGGCCGTAATTTCACACATCCTTTAACTGGTAAAGTATTTAAAATTAATGGCTTCTATACTTGCAATACAGAATATGCTACTTACTTAATTAAATGCCCATGTGGGTGGATTTATATTGGAGAGACCACCCAAAGGGTGAGGGACAGAATTGTACAGCATAAGTCCAACATTAGGTGTAAAGATTTTAATGCCCCTGTCTCCAATCATTTTCTGACCTTTGGACATTCAATTGCACAATTGAAATTCCAAATTATAGATCATGTCCCTGTCCCACGGAGAGGTGGGAACAGAGAACTGATCTTAAAAAAGAGAGAATCTATGTGGATTTATAGGCTAGATTGTCTGTATCCAAAGGGAATGAACCGTGAAATTGATTTTAATATCTTTTTGTGATTTTGCAGATTCTACCATATTTTACTTTCTTGATATAAAGGACCAAGTTGAAGAATTATCCCTCTTTCCCATTCCTGAAAATTGTAAATATTAAAATAGCGCATTGTCTTGTAATTTTGAAATGAAATGTAAGATGCAGTTGAAATACGTATATGTAACACTGTTAGACTTTTTTATGGAATTTATTTGATGTAATAATAGATTTAACCACTAGGTGGCGATAGTAGTATAGAATTGTAACAGGTATAAAATTTGAATGTGATTATACACACCTGTGGTGTGGGGTATTTAAGGATGTTGTATACAGCATGAAGGTCATATGATTAAGGGCTATTAGGCCCGAAACGTCATGGTTTTTACCTCCAGGTACTAATAAAGCTTTAAAAAGATAAACTACTGTGGTGCTGCTGGACTTTCTTTGTGTCTCAATACTGTGTCACCTCGGAGTATGGGCAAATTCCTTTCAATAACCTTACAAACCTTATCAAATTGGTTAGAGAAAGCAGTCACTAGAGTGGGTTTAATTCTGGTGGAAGTATCATTCCTCAGTCTGTTATCTCTTGTCCTTCCTTGGTTACATCTCATATCCATTGCAGAGACTTCCATAAAAGTCTTATTAATCAGATGTTTGGAGTAACCTCTCTCTTGTAGTCTCACTTTCAAATCCTCACTCTCCCTCAGGAAGTCCTCTCTCCGGGAACTATTTCTTTTTTTTTTTTTTTTTTTTTTTTAAATATTTTTATTTGAGGTTAACTTAAAGGCATACAGCATTGTAAAAACAATTCTGTCATCATGTGAAATAAAACTTCCGTTTTACAAAAGGTGCAAACAGTAAAATAAAAGGAAAAAAGATATAAAGCCAACATTATACACATCATGTAGACATTAAAAAAAATAGAATGCCAAACATCTGAAAACCTTCTAAATGACACCATAGGTCACACTTGGACCTCCATAAAAGGAAAAGATAATATTAAAGCTAGAGAAGGAAATTATAAACATATGAGACCACATATGAATCTCAACCATAAACTCTTTTTTATAACATTTTGCAAAATGGACTTAAATATCACACGTTAATTGAACAACTTCTGTAGGGAGAGAAAGATAAAATTCTCCATCAACAATCTTATAGGAAAAACTGAAACTTCTCTTTCTCTTTCCTCTTGATATAAGCTAAAATTAAAATTAACAACTTTAGCAGTCCAGTCTGGGCCTGTAAACTGAGGGCATTTTAACAAGTAGTGATGTAAATAATAATAAAAGTAAAAATATCATTTTGCAGTGTGAATAACATGGTATGTAGGTATGAGTAGTAAAGGTACGGCATAGGCAAGATAAGCCGTGTAGTTAACCCTCCAAAAGTAGGAGGTTTATTAGTATGTGTGTGTGTGTGGGGGGGGGGGGGAGGTGGTAAATTAAGTGTGGTAATAGTTCCAGGGACATATAAGGGAAACATATAAATAAGTTAAGCACATATTGAACCAAAATTGTACCCAAGTCTGTGTTCACAAATCCAACATATTTTATGCGGGTTATTTATGGCATATTGAGTGAAAAGGCCCTAAGATGTAGGATAGAGGCAGGTCCCGCCTGCCTAGGGAGCATGCTGAATGCTTTAGGGCAAAGTTATGTGTCACCATATAAACTAACAGCAGATAATAAATTTGTACTTTGTGTCGCACCCTGACGAACACAAGACAACCATAAGATATGTCCCAGAGAGAAAACAGTGTAAGAGAGACAAAACTAGGTGCGTCGGTCACAAATCATTAACGTATATTCATAGCTGTTAATGTGAGGTCGGGAAATGGAGTATGTAGCGGTGACCTGCTTGGATAGCTAGATAAAGTTAGCCTAGTAAGACCATACTTGCTTCATACACACTAGGTAAGTATTGCCTAAGCAATATTATCAATTTGCATGTTGTAAAATATTTTCTATATACCAAGCAGGAAAATTAAGGTGCACACATATATATATCAGGAGCCGAAGCTCTGGCCTAGAGAGGTATAAGTGCTCTCCAAATAATAATGATGGTAATATAAATGTTCTGTGTTTGCAATATATTGGGTAAAATATGAAGATTTCAGGAGTGGGGCCTAATGAAGTAGAGAAATTTACTCTGTTGTGTATTCTGTGGGGTACAGAGCGGTAGATTACTCAGGCTGTGACCTGCTGTCTCGGCCGCTGACCGCAGGAATTATATTAACCTCAGAGTACTGAAGTAATGGCTCATGCAAAATATAGTCCCGACTCCCTAAGGAATGTAGGTACCCAGAAATGATTAGCTATACTGCCCTGGAGGGAAACACAAACATGGCTACAGACTCCCATAAACTATAAAGTGCCAGGCAAGCAAGTGTCTCAACTATAGTGGATTATTTAAGGTATCATATATGATATTCCTAACATAGGCTGGATTAGATATAGTTAGTAGGTAAGGCTTCCCTATAGTAAAGTATTCTCAGATTGTGAAGTGAAGACAGATGCTAATAAAACTATCATACTCAATTGACACTTCATAACATCACTAAAACTGATAGAGCAGTGCACACCTCTGTTAAAACTTCACATAGACGTTTCAAAAAGTCAATAACTGTTGTGGAACCAGATGCGAAGCGTTTGTCCCAATCACCCATTATATATATTCAAAGGTAGTTACACTCTAAGTTCTCGCATACAACTTAAGCAAGTGGACTTGTGCATGTAGAAGTCCTTTAAAGGAAGTTAGTCCCACAAGAATATATTTTAATCAGCTATGGCGATTAGAACATGTTGCGTATTATACAGTTTAACCTAAGGAAAGTCTGCCCCCAGGATCGTAAGCCAACTCCAGACTTATTCTCGGGTAACGGCTAGGTGTTTGGCCATAGGGATAGCTATGCACAGTCTCTGTCCCATGGTAACTGAGCTGTGAAGCATGCGCCCCCACCGAGGTCAGCGCACAGATAGAAGTGCTAGGTACTTGCGTAGTTATGGCCTGCTGCAAAGCAGTAGCGGGGAAGCTGCACAGGAAAGTGTTGGACTCTGGCACCAAGCCTTCAGCTCCATCTTCGCGGGATCCACACCGATTGGGCGACCGGTCTCCAGCGGCCGTCACAGCTGTCAAGTCCAAGAACACTTTAGGACCCACACCTCCTAGGTTAGTTAAGCATTCCTTTTGGGGAGTATTGTCTCCGGAATAGTATGTGGGGACAGCATTGGTTGTCAAGAGTTTCTTTACCGGACATTCGGTTTTTTGAAATATCCCATACCTAGCCGGTTTTGCTGAGATTTTTAATGCATGCAGTGGATGCTGGGGCCCCGAAGCATCACCGTCAGCATTACTGTTATTAGCCGAGCCCATAGGTATCTCCTCTTGCAATCTACCAATGTCCTCAAGCTCCTGGGCTCTATCCAAGACTAGAGCAATAGCAGGTCTATAAGATGCCAGAAGTTTGTTTAGTTCGGCCAAAATCCAAAAGGCATCCACCATCCTGAATGTAGAGGTTTGAAGCGACAATAAGGAATGTTGCGGTTCAGGCCAGAAGGTGTGGGTTGGTTTGTATGGCGTGGTTGAAATGGCTGACACCCGATCAGTGTCTGAGAAGGCCTCCGGTTTTGGCTTAAAATAGCAGCGTCTGTACTATGTTATGACCCTTATCAATTATGAAGCTGAGGTCTGTCAAGCATCCCCTTGTGTTTAGAGGGTATAAATTGCTTTGAAAAGCATTTGATGTTAATTAAATAGTGTGAATAGCTGGAGCTCTAAGAAAAGAGGAACAATTTCTTTTGATACGCATGAATTGGCCTTTGGCAGTGCCTTTAAACACATGCCTCGGATGGCTACTTCTGGCATGCAGCAACGTGTTCCCGGAGATAGGCTTCCTATAGAGAGATGAGGATACCCCCCCAGTTTCACCATCAAATCTGAGGGTAATATCCAGGTAGTTTATGCTGGTCTGGTCCCACTCGAAGGTGAACCGCAGACCAACACTATTGATATTAAGCAAATCGACCAGAGTGTCAAGTTGATCTTTGCTACCTGACCAGATGACTAACAAGTCATCAATGTAGCGCAAATATTTAACAATATATTGTGTACAATTTCTGTTACCCCCAAAGACATGGAACCGCTCCCACCACCCCATAAATAGGTTCGCGTAGGAGGGGGCAAATTTCACCCCCATAGCAGTTCCACGTCTTTGGAGGTAAAATTTACCCCCGAACATGAAGAAGTTATGCCGGAGTAGAAAACTAACCGCTCTCAGCACATACTCTCCATGTTCAGGTGGTAGTTCAGTGTCTCTTTTCAAAAAATATGAGATGGCTTGCAGACCGCACTCGTGTGGTATGGAGGAGTACAGGGACACCACATGAATGGTGGTCCAACTGTACCCCTCCTCCCAAGTAACATCCTCAAGTCTTGAGAGCACATGGGCAGTATCCTTCACAAAGCTGGGTAATCTTTGAACTAGTGGTTGCAGGAATTGGTCCACCCATCTGGACAGGGGTTCCAAAAGGGAACCAATTCCTGCCACTATGGGCCTGCCCTGTACATTCACCAGACTCTTATGAACCTTTGGGAGGTGGTGGAAGATGGGCATTACTGGATTATCAACCAGCAGACAATCATATGTCTGTTCATCAATAATGCCCATCTCCACCCCATCATCCAAAAGGTCACTTAAGATAGCTTTGTACTCTGGTGTAGGATCCCTAGATAGACTCATATAGGCCTCGGGATCCTCTAGTTGCCTTAATGCCTCATTTATATAGGTTCCTGTATCAAGCAGGACCACGCTTCCCCCTTTGTCTGATTGGCGGATTACCACCTCCTTGTTGTTTTGTAGTGTGGCAACAGCCTCCCTTTCCAACCTAGACAAATTAGAGTTATGGTCATATTTCCTAGATTCATCTAGTTGTGTAAGATCTTCGATGACTCTCTTGTGAAAGACTTCCAAGCTTTTACCCCTCATTTGTAATGGGTAAAACTTAGACCGAGATTTCAAATTATGTTGTTTATTTTGTCTTATAAGTGTATCCTCTGATCTAGCCTCCTGTGTACCACCCAGGTCTTCTAAGTCTATTAAAGCACAGACATCACTGAATGGCATATCGCGGTCAGGCCCCTCCCTCTCCTGGTTATGCACTACACTGGGCATACTGTCAGAAGATGTCGAGAAGAACTTCCTTAAGGTAAGATCCCTTACCATTTTATTTACATCCAGTATGGTCTGGAATAAATCAAAATCCCTAGATGGGACAAAATTAAGACCATACCCCAGGGCTTTTCTCTTGACATCTGTAAGCTGATAGGAGGATAGGTTAACCACCGAAAAGTCACTCACTGGTATCTGTGCTCCCTGGTTCTCCTGTTCTCTCTCACTGGGTATCTCTGAGACTGAGTGGATGTTTCCTCTTTTCTTTGTGTGTAGCCCCTCCCTCCCCCTCTGGTTTGTTTTGGAGCCCACTGAAAAACCTGCATGTTAGGTCCCACATCATTAGTAGCAGTCTCTCTAGTAATGCCATATTGTGAATAGAGAGACCGCCCCCTTCTACGGCGACCTCTCCCACCTCTTTTAGGTATAGCTCCCATTACTCCCTTAGGGTCCTTTAAAATACCTCTTGGCATAGAGTTAAATTCTGTGTTTTCTGATAGTTCAGATATCTCTCCCTCTGAGCCTGAGCAGCCCTCATCATCAAAACTTGAAGCAAATTTATCCTCATCTGTCTGCTCAGGCTCTGAGTCAGAGAAGGCAACCTGTTTTGTTCCACCCGATCTATTTGGCTTATTCTTTTCCTTTTCAGGTTTGCTTGATGTTATATCCTGACCTGAATGATGTGCCCTAGATCTATCATTATGTGTCTGTGACCAAACTCTACCTCTCTGTTTCTTTCGCCATATGTAAACTGTGCCATTGCTATAATCTTTCTGATCGCGTATATACTTAGAATGTTTAATTTGGATAATTAATTTCTTAGACTCTTCAATAACACTCTTAAGTATAGCATCATATTCTGGATAGACATTACACAATTTATACTTATTCATATCACCCTGCAGGGCGATTATCTTTTCCTAAACCTCTATCAGCAAGATATCTTTGTATTCAATCAAAAGAGCTATAAGTTTAAGTGAGCAGTCCGTTAGGGCCTGATTCCATCTTTCAATGAACCCAGGGTCCTTTACATCGTAGGTGGGAAATTTATTAATCCTCAGGCCCCTTGGAATCATTTTCATACTGATATATTTAGACAGAATCCATTTGTCCCATTTTAGCTTTTGCTCTTTCTTCTTTAAATTCTCCAAGTCATAAAAGTAATCTCCTAGTATTGTGTTAGGTGTATCACTTTCAAACACATCTGTTAATTCCAATGCATCCCAATTTTCTTCATCCATCTCATTAAGAGAGAAAAAAGAGTCTGACTGTGACATGTTATCCATACTTAAATAATTTTATCAAAAAGTGCCTTGCAGCTACTTTGCTTGTGAGAAAAAGATATTGCTTTAAATCCTTTTTCAAGAAACCAAGGGAAATCCCATGCACGACACAGATAATATGTGGCAGTAGAAAACTGTATTAATTATATTCCACTTAGCTCAATAGAGGAGGAATGGTTATTGTATTACTGAACTATAAAACAGGGTAAGAACAAACAGTAAAGTGAGCAACCGATATTGCTCAAAGCAAAGTTCAGAACAATATAATGTGCTGTGAGAGAGACTGTCACCTTCGCGACATGTAGTGTTAAATGGAGTGACAAGTCTGTATAGAATAATTGCAAACCTGGAGAAAATACAGCGGATAAACCTGCATTTAGGCACTGAGTAAAAGGCTAGCTAACAATGCGACTTTTCTTAGACCACTGATAGGGCCATGCAAGCAATATACCTTGAAGCAGTCACTTTTAGATGTATGCATCAAAACCCCTAGTATTCCTGAGTAGCCCAGCTGTAGAATGTGATCTCACAAGCCGCCCACTATTAGACATGCAGAAGTAAAATAATATAGCAATTAGTGATATTGCTGGCCTGTCAGCTCGTTATCCATAGCGTTAATCAGGTTCAGGGTTAAGCACAATTCCACATCTCCGTGGCATAAAGCTGGGTCACAACAAATAACTTTCAAATGATCTCATGCAGGTTTTAAAGAGGCATACTCACAGTGCTGGATTTCCGCTTTTCTTATGGCTTTTAAATTCCTAAGTGTCAGTCTCATGCCAGCGTCTGTAGTACTCACAGTGCCGTGGTTCCGCTGTTAAACATATGGTGCAATCCCAGGTGTCAGTAACAATTTGTGAACTTCCGTTCCCAAGTAACACTACTCAGCCTCTCTCCTTAGCGCACACCTTCTCCTGTCAGCTGGGATCATCCGGGTCCCTGTACTCCACAGTAAATATAAAACAAAAGAGTATCCAAAGCACGTCCAAGTTAGAGAAAAGAGTCCCTTGATATCCAATTTATAGGTAAAAAACAAGCCTTTATTGTGGAAATTCTACAGGATAAAACATGGTCATAAAAAACTCTCAGCAGAGAGACAAGAGAAAAAGGTCTGACCGGTTTCGGCCCAGTGTGGCCGTAGTCATAGACAGTTAACAGGTACCCATAGAGCACACCTTATATACCTGTTAACCACTCCCCAACTGGGAGTGGTATAGAAGAATAGATTAAAAACAAACTTGTAACTCTGAGCTGTTAAGAAAAAAGGGGAAATATATGGTATAAATATAATGACAAATGGAGATTTAAATGGATAATCAAATATAGATATGGACTGTAGGCATTTGTGATAATATTCATTTAAAGGTAGATGTGACAATAGATATATTAATAAATAAATAAATAGATGTATACATACATATTTAAATACATAGACTAATCTGAACCTATTAAGAGATAACAGAAAAGAGTAAAATATGTAAATTAATAAATGTTGGAACAGATTTCAAAAAGGCCAGTTGAACCACTAGTACATAAATATAAATAATAATAATAAAAAATATATTATTAATTTTCATTATACAGATGTATTAAAGAATCAGCAATCCATATGAAAGAATATAGGATTATTATTAATAAATAAATATCTAAATATGAACTAGAGAGCCAAATAATTGAATGGCCACGCGGAGTGTTGAATATAAAAAATGCTTCATACACTAAACCTAAATATTTATCAATATCATAAAGTTATACACAACACACCTTAACCTAATAAAATACCTGTCAGCCCAAAAATGGTATTAATTAATTAATTAATAAATGACTGTGGGTTTTAACCACCTCTAAAGTGTCAAGGAAAATATCCAGTGAAATATGTGTAGAGTCAGGTACTATCTGTGCCAAAAATTGATAATATCGAATTCCGAATTGAAACCCTCAGGTACCAGGCTACCGAGCCTGTGAATCCAATAAATCTCTTGCCTGGAGAGGATATGAAGTAAATCACCTCCCCTAGGTGGTCTGGACACAGACTCGATAGCCCGCCACCTGAAGGTTCCAACATCTCCCATATGTACATCCAAAAAATGTTTGGATAGAGCAGAAACAGCCCTTTCCTGGGAAACGTAGGAGAGATGCTCTCTAATCCGCTTGCCCACAGGCCTAGTCGTTCTACCAACATATTGTTTTTTGCACTGGGTGCATTCAATTAAGTAGATGACATATCTACTACCACACTTGACGCAACCCCTAGTGTCAAAAACTTCCAGCGTTTTGGTTGAGGAAAAGGATTTTGAAACAACCATGTGGTCACATGACTTACATGTCTTTTTCCCACATTTATATGTTCCCTTAACTTTTAACCAAGAGCTACCACTCTCCTTTTGGGGCAGCATACTGGGGGACAACATGTTGCCCAGAGACACATTACGTTTATAGATGAAATTGCATCCATCATCCATAATGTGTCTCAATACTGTGTCACCTCGGAGTATGGGCAAATTCCTTTCAATAACCTTACAAACCTTATCAAATTGGTTAGAGAAAGCAGTCACTAGAGTGGGTTTAATTCTGGTGGAAGTATCATTCCTCAGTCTGTTATCTCTTGTCCTTCCTTGGTTACATCTCATATCCATTGCAGAGACTTCCATAAAAGTCTTATTAATCAGATGTTTGGAGTAACCTCTCTCTTGTAGTCTCACTTTCAGATCCTCACTCTCCCTCAGGAAGTCCTCTCTCCGGGAACAATTTCTTTTGATACGCATGAATTGGCCTTTGGCAATGCCTTTAAACACATGCCTCGGATGGCTACTTCTGGCATGCAGCAACGTGTTCCCGGAGATAGGCTTCCTATAGAGAGATGAGGATACCCCCCCAGTTTCACCATCAAATCTGAGGGTAATATCCAGGTAGTTTATGCTGGTCTGGTCCCACTCGAAGGTGAACCGCAGACCAACACTATTGATATTAAGCAAATCAACCAGAGTGTCAAGTTGATCTTTGCTACCTGACCAGATGACTAACAAGTCATCAATGTAGCGCAAATATTTAACAATATATTGCGTACAATTTCTGTTACCCCCAAAGACATGGAACCGCACCCACCACCCCATAAACAGGTTCGCGTAGGAGGGGGCAAATTTCTAAAAGTGACTGCTTCAAGGTATATTGCTTGCATGGCCCTATCAGTGGTCTAAGAAAAGTCGCATTGTTAGCTAGCCTTTTACTCAGTGCCTAAATGCAGGTTTATCCGCTGTATTTTCTCCAGGTTTGCAATTATTCTATACAGACTTGTCACTCCATTTAACACTACATGTCGCGAAGGTGACAGTCTCTCTCACAGCACATTATATTGTTCTGAACTTTGCTTTGAGCAATATCGGTTGCTCACTTTACTGTTTGTTCTTACCCTGTTTTATAGTTCAGTAATACAATAACCATTCCTCCTCTATTGAGCTAAGTGGAATATAATTAATACAGTTTTCTACTGCCACATATTATCTGTGTCGTGCATGGGATTTCCCTTGGTTTCTTGAAAAAGGATTTAAAGCAATATCTTTTTCTCACAAGCAAAGTAGCTGCAAGGCACTTTTTGATAAAATTATTTAAGTATGGATAACATGTCACAGTCAGACTCTTTTTTCTCTCTTAATGAGATGGATGAAGAAAATTGGGATGCATTGGAATTAACAGATGTGTTTGAAAGTGATACACCTAACACAATACTAGGAGATTACTTTTATGACTTGGAGAATTTAAAGAAGAAAGAGCAAAAGCTAAAATGGGACAAATGGATTCTGTCTAAATATATCAGTATGAAAATGATTCCAAGGGGCCTGAGGATTAATAAATTTCCCACCTACGATGTAAAGGACCCTGGGTTCATTGAAAGATGGAGTCAGGCCCTAACGGACTGCTCACTTAAACTTATAGCTCTTTTGATTGAATACAAAGATATCTTGCTGATAGAGGTTAAGGAAAAGATAATCGCCCTGCAGGGTGATATGAATAAGTATAAATTGTGTAATGTCTATCCAGAATATGATGCTATACTTAAGAGTGTTATTGAAGAGTCTAAGAAATTAATTATCCAAATTAAACATTCTAAGTATATACGCGATCAGAAAGATTATAGCAATGGCACAGTTTACATATGGCGAAAGAAACAGAGAGGTAGAGTTTGGTCACAGACACATAATGATAGATCTAGGGCACATCATTCAGGTCAGGATATAACATCAAGCAAACCTGAAAAGGAAAAGAATAAGCCAAATAGATCGGGTGGAACAAAACAGGTTGCCTTCTCTGACTCAGAGCCTGAGCAGACAGATGAGGATAAATTTGCTTCAAGTTTTGATGATGAGGGCTGCTCAGGCTCAGAGGGAGAGATATCTGAACTATCAGAAAACACAGAATTCAACTCTATGCCAAGAGGTATTTTAAAGGACCCTAAGGGAGTAATGGGAGCTATACCTAAAAGAGGTGGGAGAGGTCGCCGTAGAAGGGGGCGGTCTCTCTATTCACAATATGGCATTACTAGAGAGACTGCTACTAATGATGTGGGACCTAACATGCAGGTTTTTCAGTGGGCTCCAAAACAACCCAGAGGGGGAGGGAGGGGCTACACACAAAGAAAAGAGGAAACATCCACTCAGTCTCAGAGATACCCAGTGAGAGAGAACAGGAGAACCAGGGAGCACAGATACCAGTGAGTGACTTTTCGGTGGTTAACCTATCCTCCTATCAGCTTACAGATGTCGAGAGAAAAGTCCTGGGGTATGGTCTTAATTTTGTCCCATCTAGGGATTTTGATTTATTCCAGACCATACTGGATGTAAATAAAATGGTATGGGATCTTACCTTAAGGAAGTTCTTCTCGACATCTTCTGATAGTATGCCCAGTGTAGTGCATAACCAGGAGAGGGAGGGGCCTGACCGCGATATGCCATTCAGTGATGTCTGTGCTTTAATAGACTTAGAAGACCTGGGTGGTACACAGGAGGCTAGATCAGAGGATACACTTATAAGACAAAATAAACAACATAATTTGAAATCTCGGTCTAAGTTTTACCCATTACAAATGAGGGGTAAAAGCTTGGAAGTCTTTCACAAGAGAGTCATCGAAGATCTTACACAACTAGATGAATCTAGGAAATATGACCATAACTCTAATTTGTCTAGGTTGGAAAGGGAGGCTGTTGCCACACTACAAAACAACAAGGAGGTGGTAATCCGCCAATCAGACAAAGGGGGAAGCGTGGTCCTGCTTGATACAGGAACCTATATAAATGAGGCATTAAGGCAACTAGAGGATCCCAAGGCCTATATGAGTCTATCTAGGGATCCTACACCAGAGTACAAAGCTATCTTAAGTGACCTTTTGGATGATGGGGTGGAGATGGGCATTATTGATTAACAGACATATGATTGTCTGCTGGTTGATAATCCAGTAATGCCCATCTTCCACCACCTCCCAAAGGTTCATAAGAGTCTGGTGAATGTACAGGGCAGGCCCATAGTGGCAGGAATTGGTTCCCTTTTGGAACCCCTGTCCAGATGGGTGGACCAATTCCTGCAACCACTAGTTCAAAGATTACCCAGCTTTGTGAAGGATACTGCCCATGTGCTCTCAAGACTTGAGGATGTTACTTGGGAGGAGGGGTACAGTTGGACCACCATTGATGTGGTGTCCCTGTACTCCTCCATACCACACGAGTGCGGTCTGCAAGCCATCTCATATTTTTTGAAAAGAGACACTGAACTACCACCTGAACATGGAGAGTATGTGCTGAGAGCGGTTAGTTTTCTACTCCGGCATAACTTCTTCATGTTCGGGGGTAAATTTTACCTCCAAAGACGTGGAACTGCTATGGGGGCGAAATTTGCCCCGTCCTACGCGAACCTGTTTATGGGGTGGTGGGAGTGGTTCCATGTCTTTGGGGGTAACAGAAATTGTACGCAATATATTGTTAAATATTTGCGCTACATTGATGACTTGTTAGTCATCTGGTCAGGTAGCAAAGATCAACTTGACACTCTGGTCGATTTGCTTAATATCAATAGTGTTGGTCTGCGGTTCACCTTCGAGTGGGACCAGACCAGCATAAACTACCTGGATATTACCCTCAGATTTGATGGTGAAACTGGGGGGTATCCTCATCTCTCTATAGGAAGCCTATCTCCGGGAACACGTTGCTGCATGCCAGAAGTAGCCATCCGAGGCATGTGTTTAAAGGCATTGCCAAAGGCCAATTCATGCGTATCAAAAGAAATTGTTCCCGGAGAGAGGACTTCCTGAGGGAGAGTGAGGATCTGAAAGTGAGACTACAAGAGAGAGGTTACTCCAAACATCTGATTAATAAGACTTTTATGGAAGTCTCTGCAATGGATATGAGATGTAACCAAGGAAGGACAAGGGATAACAGACTGAGGAATGATACTTCCACCAGAATTAAACCCACTCTAGTGACTGCTTTCTCTAACCAATTTGATAAGGTTTGTAAGGTTATTGAAAGGAATTTGCCCATACTCCGAGGTGACACAGTATTGAGACACATTATGGATGATGGATGCAATTTCATCTATAAACGTAATGTGTCTCTGGGCAACATGTTGTCCCCCAGTATGCTGCCCCAAAAGGAGAGTGGCAGCTCTTGGTTAAAAGTTAAGGGAACATATAAATGTGGGAAAAAGACATGTAAGTCATGTGACCACATGGTTGTTTCAAAATCCTTTTCCTCAACCAAAACGCTGGAAGTTTTTGACACTAGGGGTTGCGTCAAGTGTGGTAGTAGATATGTCATCTACTTAATTGAATGCACCCAGTGCAAAAAACAATATGTTGGTAGAACGACTAGGCCTGTGGGCAAGCGGATTAGAGAGCATCTCTCCTACGTTTCCCAGGAAAGGGCTGTTTCTGCTCTATCCAAACATTTTTTGGATGTACATATGGGAGATGTTGGAACCTTCAGGTGGCAGGCTATCGAGTCTGTGTCCAGACCACCTAGGGGAGGTGATTTACTTCATATCCTCTCCAGGCAAGAGATTTATTGGATTCACAGGCTCGGTAGCCTGGTACCTGAGGGTTTCAATTCGGAATTCGATATTATCAATTTTTGGCACAGATAGTACCTGACTCTACACATATTTCACTGGATATTTTCCTTGACACTTTAGAGGTGGTTAAAACCCACAGTCATTTATTAATTAATTAATACCATCTTTGGGCTGACAGGTATTTTATTAGGTTAAGGTGTGTTGTGTATAACTTTATGATATTGATAAATATTTAGGTTTAGTGTATGAAGCATTTTTTATATTCAACACTCCGAGTGGTCATTCGATTATTTGGCTCTCTAGTTCATATTTAGATATTTATTTATTAATAATAATCCTATATTCTTTCATATGGATTGCTGATTCTTTAATACATCTGTATAATGAAAATTAATAATATATTTTTTATTATTATTATTTATATTTATGTACTAGTGGTTCAACTGGCCTTTTTGAAATCTGTTCCAACATTTATTAATTTACATATTTTACTCTTTTCTGTTATCTCTTAATAGGTTCAGATTAGTCTATGTATTTAAATATGTATGTATACATCTATTTATTTATTTATTTATTAATATATCTATTGTCACATCTACCTTTAAATGAATATTATCACAAATGCCTACAGTCCATATCTATATTTGATTATCCATTTAAATCTCCATTTGTCATTATATTTATACCATATATTTCCCCTTTTTTCTTAACAGCTCAGAGTTACAAGTTTGTTTTTAATCTATTCTTCTATACCACTCCCAGTTGGGGAGTGGTTAACAGGTATATAAGGTGTGCTCTATGGGTACCTGTTAACTGTCTATGACTACGGCCACACTGGGCCGAAACCGGTCAGACCTTTTTCTCTTGTCTCTCTGCTGAGAGTTTTTTATGACCATGTTTTCCCTGTAGAATTTCCACAATAAAGGCTTATTTTTTACCTATAAATTGGATATCAAGGGACTCTTTTCTCTAACTTGGACGTGCTTTGGATACTCTTTTGTTTTATATTTACTGTGGAGTACAGGGACTCCACTTCCGCCAGCACGCACAAGCCGACACGGATCACAGCTGACCCGGATGATCCCAGCTGACAGGAGAAGGTGTGCGCTAAGGAGAGAGGCTGAGTAGTGTTACTTGGGAACGGAAGTTCACAAATTGTTACTGACACCTGGGATTGCACCATACGTTTAACAGCGGAACCACGGCACTGTGAGTACTACAGACGCTGGCATGAGACTGACACTTAGGAATTTAAAAGCCATAAGAAAAGCGGAAATCCAGCACTGTGAGTATGCCTCTTTAAAACCTGCATGAGATCATTTGAAAGTTATTTGTTGTGACCCAGCTTTATGCCACGGAGATGTGGAATTGTGCTTAACCCTGAGCCTGATTAACGCTATGGATAACGAGCTGACAGGCTAACAATATCACTAATTGCTATATTATTTTACTTCTGCATGTCTAATAGTGGGCGGCTTGTGAGATCACATTCTACAGGGGGGCTACTCAGGAATACTAGGGGTTTTGATGCATACATCTAAAAGTGACTGCTTCAAGGTATATTGCTTGCATGGCCCTATCAGTGGTCTAAGAAAAGTCGCATTGTTAGCTAGCCTTTTACTCAGTGCCTAAATGCAGGTTTATCCGCTGTATTTTCTCCAGGTTTGCAATTATTCTATACAGACTTGTCACTCCATTTAACACTACATGTCACGAAGGTGACAGTCTCTCTCACAGCACATTATATTGTTCTGAACTTTGCTTTGAGCAATATCGGTTGCTCACTTTACTGTTTATAAATAAACCTAACTTTACTATTTAAAAAAAAAAACAAAAAAAACCTAAATTACAAAATTAAAAAATCCTAACACTACGTAAAAAAAAAAAAAAACCTAACATTGCACAAAATAACAAAGTCTAAAATTACAAAAAATAAAAAAAATCTAAGATTATAAAAAATAATAAACGAAATTATCCAAAATAAAAATGTAAACCTAATCTAAAACCCCTATAAAAACAAAAAAGCCACCCCAAAATAAAAAAAAAATAAAAAACCTAATCTAACAATAAACTACCAATATCCTTTAAAAGGGCCTTTTGTAGGGCATTGCCCTGAAGCAATCAGCTATTTTACATAAAAAAACTACAAATTAACCCCTAGCAGTAAAACCCTGCACCCACCTAACCCCCCAAAATAAAAAAAGACCTAACTCTAAAAAAACTAAACTACCCATTGCCCCTAAAGGTGCATTTGTATGGGCATTGCCCTTAAAAAGGGAAATCAGCTCTTTTGCTGCCCATTAAAAAATTAGAAAAAAGCCCTAATCTATAAATAAAAACAGCTCCCAAAAAAAATCAGCTAACACTAACCCCAAAAAATTTACTCACCATTAGTGATGTCGCGAAAAGTTCGCCGGCGAATAGTTCCCGGTGAACAAAGCTTGTTCGCGTTCGCCGTGGTGGGCGAACATATGCGATCCGCCCCCTATTCGTCATCATTGAGTAAACTTTGACCCTGTATCTCACAGTCTGCAGACACATTTCAGCCAATCAGCAGCAGACACTCCCTACCAGACCCTCCCAGCTCCTGGACAGCAGCCATTTTAGATTCATTCTGATTCTGCATTCTTAGTTTGAGGAGGGAAAGTGTAGCTGCTGCTGATTTTATAGGGAAATTGATAGCTAGGCTAGTGTATTCAGTGTCCACTACAGTCCTGAAGGACTCATCTGATCTCTGCTGTAAGGACAGCACCCCAAAAAGCCCTTACCTGTGTAATTTTAACTGTGAAACATCAGTCTGCTAGTGTAATCTAATTGCAGTTGCCTGCCTGCAGTGCCATCACTCATATCTGTTGTAACAGTAGTGTAAATTTAAAAAAACAAAACTTTTTGACTGTGAAACATCAGTCTGCTAGTGTAATTTAATAGCAGTTGCCTGCCTGCCTGCCAGCGTGTGTGCCAGGCCCACTTGCCAACTAGTGCCACCACTCATATCTGCTGTAACAGTAGTGTAAATTTAAAAAAAAATAACTTTTTTGACTGTGAAACATCAGTCTGCTAGTGTAATCTAATTGCAGTTGCCTGCCTGCCAGCGTGTGTGCCAGGCCCTCTTGCCAACTAGTGCCACCACTCATATCTGTTGTAACAGTAGTGTAAATTTAAAAAAAAATAACTTTTTTGACTGTGAAACATCAGTCTGCTAGTGTAATCTAATTGCAGTTGCCTGCCTGCCAGCGTGTGTGCCAGGCCCACTTGCCAACTAGTGCCACCACTCATATCTGTTGTAACAGTAGTGTAAATTTTGTAAAAAAAAAACTTTTTTGACTGTGAAACATCAGTCTGCTTGTGTAATCTAATTGCAGTTGCCTGCTTGCCAGCGTGTGTGCCAGGCTCACAGCTTATACTGCGCCCACTTGCCCAGTGCCACCACTCATATCTTGTTTAATAGAAGTGTAAGTGTACATTAAAAAAAAAAAAAACTTTTTGGACTGTGAAACATCAGTCTGCTTTTTTGTGTCAGGCTCACAGCGTATACTGTGCCCACTTGCCCAGTGCCACCACTCATATCTTGTTTAATAGTAGTGTAAGTGTACATTTAAAAAAAAATGACAGGCCGAGGCAGGCCACCCCGCAGGTGCCGTCGTGGTCGTGGTGCTGTGATTCCCTTTGACCCTACAATAATGACCAGTGTTCAGAGGCCACGTACCATGAACGCCGGGGTCAGCCAGACAGCATGCCAATCAACGCATGCTGTTGCCACCACCAGAATGCCGTCATTGCAGAGCTCAGCAGTGTGGCATTTTTTTCTGTGTCTGCCTCTGACAACAGCGATGCCATTTGCAACCTGTGCCAAAAGAAACTGAGTTGTGGGAAGTCCAACACCGACCTAGGTACAACTGCTTTGCGAAGGCACATGATCTAACATCACAAACGCCGATGGGATGAACACTTGAGTACAAGCAGCACGCAAACTCAAAGCCGCTATCCTCCTCCTGGTCCAGCATCTTCAGCCACATCAACCACTGCTGTCCTCCTTGCCCCCTCTCAACCATCCACCACTCCGTCTCTCTTCCGTAGCAGTTCCTGCTCATCTGCCCACAGTCAGGTGTCTGTCAAGGACATGTTTGAGTGTAAGAAGCCAATGTCCCAAAGTCACCCCCTTGCCCGGTGTCTGACAGCTGGTTTGTCTGAACTCTTAGCCCGCCAGCTTTTACCATACAAGCTGGTGGAGTCTGAGGCATTCAAAAAATTTGTAGCTATTGGGACACCGCAGTGGAAGGTACCCGGCCAAAATTTCTTTGCACAAAAGGCAATCCCCATCCTGTACTCGATTGTGCGAAAGCAAGTAATGGCATGTCTGGCACACAGCATTGGGGCAAGGGTCCATATGACCACTGATAGCTGGTCTGCAAAGCATGGTCAGGGCAGGTATATCACCTACACTGTGCATTGGGTAAACCTGCTGATGGCTGCCAAGCATGGAATTCATGGCTCTGCAGAGGATGAGTTGGTGACACCGCCACGACTTGCAGGCAGGCCTGCTGCCACTTCCTCTACTCCTCCTACTCCATCCTCTTCCATAACCTCCTCGGCTGAGTCCTCTTCTGCTGCTGTGTCTTGCTCCACATCAACGGCAACCCCCCAGCTCCACAGGTACTATTCCACATCCCGGATACGGCAGTGTCACGCCGTCTTGGGGTTGACTTGCCTGAAATCAGAGAGTCACCGCGGACCAGCACTCCTGTCCGCCCTGAACGCACAGGTGGATCAGTGGCTGACTCCGCACCAACTGGAGATCGGGAAAGTGGTTTCTGACAATGGAAGTAATTTGGTGGCGGCATTGAAATTGGGCAAGTTGACACATGTGCCGTGCATGGCACATGTGTGTAATCTGATTGTACAACGCTTTGTGCATAAGTACCCAGGCTTACAGGACATCCTGAAGCAGGCCAGGAAGGTGTGTGGCCATTTGAGGCGTTCCTACACGGCCATGGCGCACTTTTCCGATATTCAGCGGCGAAACAACATGCCAGTGAGGCGCTTGATTTGCGACAGCCCGAAAAGTTGGAATTCAACACTCCTAATGTTCGACCGCCTGCTCCAACAAGAAAAAGCCATTAACGAGTATTTGTATGAACGGGGTGCTAGGACAGCATATGCGGAGCTGGGAATTTTTTTGCCACGTTACTGGGCGCTCATGCGCAATGCCTGTAGGCTAATGCGTCCTTTTGAGGAGGTGACAAACCTAGTCAGTCGCACCGAAGGCACCATCAGCGACATCATACCATTTGTTTTCTTCCTGGAGCATGCCCTGCGAAGAGTGCTGGATCAGGCCATAGATGAGCGTGAAGAGGAAGAGTTGTGGTCACCATCACCACCAGAAACAGCCTTATCAGCATCGCTTGCTGGACCAGCGGCAACGCTGGAAGAGTATTGTGAGGAAGAGGAGTCAGAGGAGGAATGTGGCTTTGAGGAGGAGGAGGAAGATCAACCACAACAGGCATCCCAGGGTGCTCGTTGTCACCTATCTGGTACCCGTGGTGTTGTACATGGCTGGAGGGAAGAAGATACCTTCAGTGAGATCACTGAGGACGAGGAACGGGACAGGAGTAGCTCGGCATCCAACCTTGTGCAAATGGGGTCTTTCATGCTGTCGTGCCTGTTGAGTGACCCTCGTATAAAAAAGCTGAAGGAGAACGACCTGTACTGGGTGTCCACGCTACTAGACCCCCAGTATAAGCATAAAGTGCCTGAAATGTTACCAAATTACCACAAGTCGGAAAGGATGCAGAAGTTCCAAAATAAATTAAAAAGTATGCTTTACACAGCGTATAAGGGTGATGTCACAGCACAACGGGAATCTAACAGGGGAAGAGGTGAAAGTAATCCTCCGACTCCCACGACCACGCCGGCAAGGACTGGACGCTTCACAGACGTGTTGTTGATGGAGGACATGCAAGAGCTTTTTAACTCCTATGCATCGACACAGCCCTTCGGGGTCCACCCTCAGAGAACGACTCGACCGACAGGTAGCAGACTACCTCGCCTTAACTGCAGATCTCGACACTCTGAGGAGCGATGAACCCCTTGACTACTGGGTGTGCAGGCTTGACCTGTGGCCTGAGCTATCCCAATTTGCACTAGAACTTCTGGCCTGCTCCGCTTCAAGTGTCCTGTCAGAAAAGACCTTCAGTGCAGCAGGAGGTATTGTCACTGAGAAGAGAAGTCGCCTAGGTCAAAAAAGTCTAGATTACCTCACCTTTATTAAGATGAATGAGGGATGGATCCCGAAGGGACTGACATTGGGCGATACATTTGAGTAAAAAAGGCCTGATGAGATGAGCTGCCTTGGGCTAAAAATGGTCCACACGCTGATGTATTTTATCTTTGAATGCCGGATGACTTGCGTGACTTATCCGCCACCAACTAGGGTTCAAGCCGCAATGTTTTAGGGCACTTTCTGCCTGGGAAACAAACATCAATTTTTCTGCCCCAAATTTGAAGTAGGAGGACCGACCAAGCATCTTTTTCCATCTCCCGGTTCCTAAAATCCATGCCATATACACGTCCCCTGATAGGGGATTAAACTGATAGGAATAGTACTATTTAACACACCTTATAATAATGCAGAGAGAGGAGTCTGAAGAAGAGGAGTCAGAGGAGGAAGGTGGCTTTGAGGAGGTGGAAGACCAAACACAGCAGGCGTCCCAGGGGGCTTGTTGTCACCTTTCGGGGACCCTTGGTGTTGTACGTGGCTGGGTGGAGGAAGAGACCTTCAATGACATCAGTGAGGACAAGGAACGGGACATGGCTAGCTTGGTATTCAACCTTGTGCAAATGGGGAGTTTGTGGTTGTGCAAATGGACTGTTTGCGGTTGTTTGCGGTGCGTTAAAAGGACAGTCTAGGCCAAAATAAACTTTCATGATTCAGATAGAGCATGTAATTTTAAACAATTTTCCAATTTACTTTTATCACCAATTTTGCTTTGTTCTCTTGGTATTATTAGTTGAAAGCTTAACCTAGGAGGTTCATATGCTAATTTCTTAGACCTTGAAGCTCACCTCTTTCAGATTGCATTTTAACATTTTTTCACCACTAGAGGGTGTTAGTTCACGTATTTCATATAGATAACACTGTGCTCGTGCACGAGAAGTTATCTGGGAGCAGGCACTGATTATCTAGACTGCAAGTCTGTCAAAAGAACTGAAAAAAGGGGCAGTTTGCAGAGGCTTAGATACAAGATAATCACAGAGGTTAAAAGTATATTATTATAAATGTGTTAGTTATGCAAAACTGGGAAATGGGTAATAAAGGGATTATCTATCTTTTAAAACAATAAAAATTCTGGTGTAGACTGTACCTTTAAATGGGGAGTTTGGTCTGTCACTGTGAAGCGGACGTAACCCTTACACTACCTGATCGATACAACATCATACCTGATGTTTTAAAGCACGTTATTCCAAACAATTTAGGAATGTTAGGTGATTTATGCCCTTTATGTCTTAAAACCAGATTCTGCATCAACTATGTAATTTTCCATGGGAGTTTTGCCATGGATCCCCCTCCGGCATGCCACAGTCCAGGTGTTAGTCCCCTTGAAACAACTTTTCCATCACTATTGTGGCCAGAAAGAGTCCCTGTTGGTTTTAAAGTTTGCCTGCCTATTGAAGTCAATGGCGGTTCGCCCGTTCGCGAACAGTTGCGGAAGTTCGAGTCCGCCGTTCGCAAACCGAAATTTTTAGGTTTGCGACATCACTACTCACCATTCCTAAAGTCCGGACATCCATCTTCTTCCAGGCAGAGCAAAGCCTTCATCCAGGCGGCGAAGATCTTCCAGGGCGGCACCATCTTTCATCTTAATCCTGATGGCACGGAGCGAAGGAAGCGCAGAGCAAAGGAGCTGGAAACGCGGCCCTGCAGACATCCAGCATGGAGGATCCTCTTCATGCCATCATCCGCCGCACACTGATGATTGAATGCAAGGTACCCATTTTATATTGGGGTACCTTGCATTCCTATTGGCTGAAATTTTCAAATCAGCCAATAGGATAAGAGCTATTGAAATCCTATTGGCTGATTTAAACAGTTGGATGTCTGTGCTCCACGTTAGATGTCTGTGCGGCCGCCGTTCCAGCTCCGCTCCACGCAGCCTTTGCTCCGTGCCACCGGAATGAAGATGGTGCCACCCTAGAAGAAGATCTTCGCAACCTGGATGAAGACTTTGCTCCACCTGGAAGAAGTTATGATTGTCTTATATGTGTGCGCCTGTGTGCAAACACTGGCTTAATATCTACCAAATGACAATGGTCTTAGTAGTATTTGTATTTCTATGTCTATGTTTATATAAATAAATGTATAGAAAAAAACGTTTTTTAGTTTTTAAAGAATTTTCATAGAATAATATCTTAAAATTATTAAGTTCTAATTAAAAAATAAAAATAAAAAATAATAATAAAAAAATATACAAAGATTATTGGTTAAAAATAATATTCTTTTATTAGAATCAATATAAAACAGTCAGTCGAAATTGCTTAATCTTAAAGTGGTTATGTGAGAAAGTTGGTACCAACCAATTGTATTGAGGTGTAGCTACAATTAGTATATGATATATGTGTGTAAAATTAGCAAGTCCAGTTTATACCTTGGTAGGTATTTAAAAATACTTTTTGTAAAAGATTTGGCTTTTCGCTCATAAAATGCACCAAAGGTAGAAAATAAGGTATAATTGGTAGAAATGCAGTTGTTTAGAGATCGTTGTTGAAGACAACTATTGACACCTGGTTCAACAATAGGTGTTTATTTTCAGCCTTTTTGAAATAAGCCTTTTTGTGATATGACCAAAAGATTTAGGCTAGGTGTTTGAGCCGTTTTCTGTATGTCACAGTAATTATATCACAATAGTTATTGAACACTTAGTTTGTCTTTTGCGATATTATTAATCAACAGACTTTGAATAAGGTACCTTATTTGCAGTTCCAAGTCATATAAGAAGGTTCTTGCGTGTCCAAATGAGGTATAGATGAGAAACTTTCTTTGTCCTTTCAAAGTTTCTAGGAGCGCTTGTTGCAGCGTGTATGTCTCCTGTGAAAGTTGCCTCTGTCACTTCCGTGTCCGGTCTTGACACGCCCACCAAATGCGAGATTGACAGATAGGTAAAGAGCAAGGTTTCTCCAGTGCAGTGTAAGCAGTCTGTATCCAAGGTGATCAGTAAGCAGTCTGTATCCAAAGCAACGCGTTTCAGCTCCAAAGAGCCTTTCTCAAGCTTCTGTCAGACCTGCTTAGAATCCTATCTTTTATACCTTTGTTCCTGATTGAGTAAATTGTTTAATTGTTTTATTGAAGCATTGTCAAAGCCAATATCATTTCTGTGTGTGGTTTTCAATATGCTTAAAAGCCGCTATAGAGTATTCATGTATTCTTATTAGAAAAAAATATAATAAAATAAACAACTAAATAAATAATTTTAGTAAAAAACTGGAATAGTTCTCTTTTTTCCTTTGTTGAAAATATATTTTTTATATTTATATTGGTACTATACTGTGTGTGGTTTCAATATGTTTAAAAGCCACTTTAGATTAAGTAAATAATTATAGTGAAAACTGGAATAGAATCGGTTGTCTTAGTTCTCTTTTTTTCCTTTGTTGAAAAAATATTTTTACATTTTTATATTTCTATTGGTTCTTTCCAATGTATTTCCAAGCTATTACTGTACATTAAAAAGACTGTACATATCTATATATGACCTGCATCATATGAAAAATAAAACTTAAAATTTGTTTGTTAAGATAGAAAAATTATCAGATTTATTTATATACTTTAAAAACGTTTTTTTCTTTGGTAATAAAGGACTAAATAATATATACATATATATAAAGCTGGACATTCTAAGTGTTATAGAACAAACCAATGTGTAATAGATGGGTGAAACAGTCTCAATCTAGAGATTGTAGGTATTTATGATTTCTTGTAGTATTGTGTTATGATCTATGTGAAAAAACTTCTCAGTTCAATTTCTAAATTCAGACCTTGTGGGTGAAGAGTGTCTAAATTGTAAATTCATTTGCTTTCTAGCTGCAATAATCTTTTTTGATTATCTCCCCCTCTCTTTTGTTTTTGTAATTTGGCTATGCCCATATAGTTAAAAAAATTTAGATTACCATTATTACAGGCTTTAAAATGCTTAGGGACGGGTAGGTCCTTATTTCTATCCTCATCCATATTTTCGATGGATAAAATATTCTCTCGTATTCTTTCACGTAGGGGGCGTTCTGATTCGCCTATGTATTGCATTCCACATTTACACTGAATCATGTAGACAATATTTTTATCTGTGCATCTTATACATTCTTGGATTTTAAATTCCCTTTTATTAATATGTGATGTGACTGTTTTACTTTTCTTGGAGTGTCTGCAAGATTTGCATATAAAACATGGGAAAAAACCTTTTAGGTCCTGTCCTGTTAAATCTTTGTCTATTTTTTTATGCTGTTTAATTTGGGTTGGGGCAAGTATGTTTTTTAAATTATTAGCTTTTCTGTATATGATCAAAAAAGATTATTGCAGCTA
Organism: Bombina bombina; assembly: GCF_027579735.1. Classification (NCBI taxonomy): domain Eukaryota; kingdom Metazoa; phylum Chordata; class Amphibia; order Anura; family Bombinatoridae; genus Bombina; species Bombina bombina. The sequence continues at coordinate 261,177,727 of NC_069503.1, forward strand.
GAAAGCAAATGGATTTACAATTTAGACACTCTTCACCCACAAGGTCTGAATTTAGAAATTGAACTGAGAAGTTTTTTCACATAGATCATAACACAATACTACAAGAAATCATAAATACCTACAATCTCTAGATTGAGACTGTTTCACCCATCTATTACACATTGGTTTGTTCTATAACACTTAGAATGTCCAGCTTTATATATATGTATATATTATTTAGTCCTTTATTACCAAAGAAAAAAACGTTTTTAAAGTATATAAATAAATCTGATAATTTTTCTATCTTAACAAACAAATTTTAAGTTTTATTTTTCATATGATGCAGGTCATATATAGATATGTACAGTCTTTTTAATGTACAGTAATAACTTGGAAATACATTGGAAAGAACCAATAGAAATATAAAAATGTAAAAATATTTTTTCAACAAAGGAAAAAAAGAGAACTAAGACAAACGATTCTATTCCAGTTTTCACTATAATTATTTACTTAATCTAAAGTGGCTTTTAAACATATTGAAACCACACACAGTATAGTACCAATATAAATATAAAAAATATATTTTCAACAAAGGAAAAAAGAGAACTATTCCAGTTTTTTACTAAAATTATTTATTTAGTTGTTTATTTATTTTATTATATTTTTTTCTAATAAGAATACATGAATACTCTATAGCGGCTTTTAAGCATATTGAAAACCACACACAGAAATGATATTGGCTTTGACAATGCTTCAATAAAACAATTAAACAATTTACTCAATCAGGAACAAAGGTATAAAAGATAGGATTCTAAGCAGGTCTGACAGAAGCTTGAGAAAGGCTCTTTGGAGCTGAAACGCGTTGCTTTGGATACAGACTGCTTACTGATCACCTTGGATACAGACTGCTTACACTGCACTGGAGAAACCTTGCTCTTTACCTATCTGTCAATCTCGCATTTGGTGGGCGTGTCAAGACCGGACACGGAAGTGACACGGAAGTGACAGAGGCAACTTTCACAGGAGACATACACGCTGCAACAAGCGCTCCTAGAAACTTTGAAAGGACAAAGAAAGTTTCTCATCTATACCTCATTTGGACACGCAAGAACCTTCTTATATGACTTGGAACTGCAAATAAGGTACCTTATTCAAAGTCTGTTGATTAATAATATCGCAAAAGACAAACTAAGTGTTCAATAACTATTGTGATATAATTACTGTGACATACAGAAAACGGCTCAAACACCTAGCCTAAATCTTTTGGTCATATCGCAAAAAGGCTTATTTCAAAAAGGCTGAAAATAAACACCTATTGTTGAACCAGGTGTCAATAGTTGTCTTCAACAACGATCTCTAAACAACTGCATTTCTACCAATTTTATGAGCGAAAAGCCAAATCTTTTACAAAAAGTATTTTTAAATACCTACCAAGGTATAAACTGGACTTGCTAATTTTACACACATATATCATATACTAATTGTAGCTACACCTCAATACAATTGGTTGGTACCAACTTTCTCACATAACCACTTTAAGATTAAGCAATTTCGACTGACTGTTTTATATTGATTCTAATAAAAGAATATTATTTTTAACCAATAATCTTTGTATATTTTTTTATTATTATTTTTTATTTTTATTTTTGAATTAGAACTTAATAATTTTAAGATATTATTCTATGAAAATTCTTTAAAAACTAAAAAACGTTTTTTTCTATACATTTATTTATATAAACATAGACATAGAAATACAAATACTACTAAGACCATTGTCATTTGGTAGATATTAAGCCAGTGTTTGCACACAGGCGCACACATATAAGACAATCATAACTGCTACTAAAACTATTTATTCAGATGACTTGGGGTATCTGATTTTTATGTGAAGTATTATCTACCACCAGCACATAGATTTTTAGTTGTTTAATCATAAATACTTCCACCTGGAAGAAGATAGATGTCCGGACTTCAGGAATGGTGAGTAGATTTTTTGTGGTTAGTATTAGGATTTTGGGGGGTTTTGGGGTGCGTTTTTTTTTTTTAATGGGCAGAAAAAGAGCTGATTGCCCTTTTAAGGGCAATGCCCATACAAATACCCATTTAGGGGCAATGGGTAGCTTAGGTTTTTTTAGAGTTAGGTCTTTTTTTATTTTGGGGAGTTTGGAGAGTGGGTTTTTTTTACTGTTAGGGGTTAATTTGTATTTTTTATGTAAAAGAGATATTAAACTGTTAGCCCTTTTAAGGGCTATTGGTAGTTTATTGTTAGATTAGGGGGTGTTTTTATTTTGGTTTGGCTTTTTTTGTTTTTATAGGGGTATTAGTCTAAGGTTTAATTTTTTTATTTTGGATAATTTTGTTTATTATTTTTGTAATCTCAGATTTATTTTATTTTTTGTAATTTTAGAATGTTTTTTTTGTAATGTTAGTTGTTTCTTTTCATAGTGTTAGGATTTTTTAATTTAGTAATTTAGGTTTTTTATTTTCGATATATTTTATTTTTTTAAATAGTAATGTTAGTTTTTTTTTATAGTTTATAGGTTTTTTTTATTTCACAGGTAAGTTTTTATTATTTTTAAGGTAGTTATATTCTAACTTTAAGTTATAGTTAAGAGGTATTAGGTTTAGGGGATAATAGTTTAATTAATTTTGTTGCAAAGTGGGGGGACCAGCGGTTTAGGGGATAATAGGTTTATTAAAGTATTTGCAATGTGGGGGGGTGGATTAGGGGTTAATAGGTTTATTATAGTATTTGCAATGTGGGGTCGTGGCGGATTAGGGGTCAATACTTTAATTTAGTGTTGGCGATGTGGGTGGGCGGCAGATAAGGGGTTAATAGGTTTATTTTAGTATTTACAATGCAGGGGATGGCGGCCTAGGGGTTAATAGGTAGTTTATGGGTGTTAGTGTAATTTGTAACAATTTTTTTAATGAGTTTTTTTTAAACATTTTGGTTTTGCAATATCCATAACTACTGGTCGTTGATTGCGGAATGGATTGTGGCGGTATAAGCTATAACGCTAGTGGAATAGCCGTACCGCTGCAACTTGTAATACGGGTGAGCTGAATATTCTGCCACTAGAATTGTTATTGTTTAAAAAGATAGATAATCCCTTTATTACTCATTCCCCAGTTTTGCATAGCCAACACAGTTATATTAATATACATTTTACCTCTGTGATTACCTTTTATTTAAGACTCTGCAGACTGCCCCTTATCTCACTGCTTTTGACAGACAAGCAGTTTAGTCAATCAGTGCAGACTCCTAAATAACTCCACGGAGTAAGCACAATGTTATCTATATGACACATGAACTTTCACTGTCTAACTGTGAAAAACTTTCAAAATGCTCTGAGCTAAGAGGGGGTTTCAACAGTTTAGAAATCAGTTTGAGCCTACCTAGGTTTAGCTTTTCAAAAATACCACCAAGGGAACAAAGCAGATTTAATCATAAAAGTCAATTGGAAAGTTGTTTAAAATTGCATGCCCTATCTGAATCATGAAAGTCTAGTTTTGACTAGACTGTCCCTTTAAACTTAATGGGACATGTTTTACACAAATTATGAATCACTTGATAGTGATGCAGCATATCTTTAAAAGAAAATATCACATCTTTACATTGAAAAGGAAGAGATTTTACCTCAAAAAGATCTCAGTAGCCATATTCTATTGTAAAGGGACTTTAATGGGCCAAATTATCAAGCTCTGAATGGATCTTGATGCCGTTGTTTCTGCGCAAGCCTTCAGGCTTGCTGGAAACAGCAGTAATGAAGCAGCAGTCTTAAGACTGCTGATCCATAACTGGTCCGCTGCCTCTGAGACTGCGGTTTGCAATCCGCCCGATCCTATAAGATCGGGCTGATTGACAACCCCTGCTAGTGGCCTGATTGGCCGCGAATCTGCAGGGGGCGGCATTGCACAAGCAGTTCTGGCATTCAGCGATGTCTAACAGACATGATACGCTACAGTGTATCATGTCGGACAAACATAGTTAAATTGGCCCCTTAGTACCCAATCCGGATACTAGTCCTGGGACTTGCAAGTGACCATGCATCTGATATGTGCAGGCACAGCCATTTTACTTCCCTCCTCAGTTTAAGGAAGTTTACTATGAATTCTTATGAAATCATACTGAAATCTCACAAGATCACAGTAAACCAATGCGTGAACTCAGCACTGATTATGCTGATTGTCTGTTTGTTTTTTTCCTTTTTCACCATGCAGATGACAGTAAAAAGAGTAACTGGAGGATAACTGCTAATAGAGAACTTAAAGTGGTGTGCTGAAAACATCAGGACAGATTATGAGTGGAGCGCAAACGTTTGCGCCTGAGCAATAACTGTTATATCGCGAAGGTTTGCGCTCATCCGGTTTAGCTTTGCGCTCACCCGGTTCACCGCTTGCATCATGAGTTGAAAGTAAACAATAATAAAAATGTATGGATATAGTAGAGCACTGGATATGGGAGATACCAAACACCTTACAAGAGGAAATGATCCTTCGTTCTTTTCAAAATAAATGTAAAATAAAGGGTGGGAGTAAGGGCGCTAAAGAAAGCTGAAGGTATCAATGTTAATTTTTTATATGTAAAATGTTAATGTAGTTAATGTTAAGGCTTTCCTGGATAAGTATGTGCAAAAAGTTAACTCTTAACAAAAGTTTCTCATAATGAATAAATAATGCATATATATATGTTCTCATAAGTGAATATTGTGCAAAGAATTGATATTTAATGCGTAAAAGTCCAAAATATGGTGATAACTCAACAAACCTAAGAAGTGTGTATAAAATAAATAGTGATAAAAACAAAATGTTTGGTATATACGTGATAAGTGAAAAAAAACTAATTAAAAAGTACTGGGATAAACCATATAAATTAATAAAATCCAATGGGGCATATTTATCAAGCTCCGAATGGAGCTTGATGCCCCGTGTTTCAGGCGAGCCTGCAGGCTCGCCAGAAACAGCAGTTATGAAGCAGCGGTCATAACAGACATCACCGGAAATCAACCCAATCGAGTACGATCGGGTTGATTGCCACCCCCTGCTGGTGGCCTATTGGCCGCGAGTCTGCAGGGGGCGGCGTGCAATGCTGAATACGGCAAGTGTATTGCTCGCCGTATTCAGCGAGGTCTGTCGGACTCGATCCGCACTGTCGGATCAGGTCCGACAGACCTTGATAAATAGAGGCCAATGTATTATATCCTAATGTCCGGCTAAATAATTTTTTTAAGGTGTAATAAATAAATATAATTAGAAACTATGCAGCTTACAGGGACGTCTCCCCAAAGATATATTTAAAATCTATACAAAATAAGTTAATATTTCCTAAAAATCAAATAGGTTAGCAGCCTAACTAAAAATTGGCAGATATTACAATTCAAACACAATATCAGAGGAATGGCAAGATAGACAGGATTAAAGCAGTCTAAAGATGGCGGAGCACCAATACTTCTTAAAAAAGAAAAAGTCAAAGTCAATAATAGTTATTGCCACATTGATAAGAAAGGTACCGCAAACTTGGTTCGTTGTGGCTATAGTGAGTGATTCTCTGCCTGCTCAGGTACGTGATGTATTGAGGTTTACCTTGGAAAACACAAATGATACAAGTTACCTTGACTTCAGTAGCTGTTACAATTGACTCTTTCTTATTTTTCCTCCAAACTGAAGATACTGCTATGGGCACAGGGTTTGCACCTAGCTATGCCAATCTTTTTATGGGATCCTGGGAAACCGATTTCTTTAAGGATGGCAGCTATGGTGCAAACCTTGTGCTCTATAAGAGATACATAGACAACCTAATAATAATTTGGAAAGGCACAGAACAAGACTTGAATATAATGTTTGAGGATATGAACACTAACACCTGGGGTCTAAATTTCACTTTTAATTATAGTAAAAATTCAGTTGTCTTTTTAGACTTAGAAATAATGGTAATGGGTGAAAAACTAGAGACCAAAACTCACTTCAAAAAGACTGACTCCAACAACTATATACACGCTAAAAGTTGTCACTTAGATATTTGGAAAAATAATATACCTGTAGGACAGTACCTCCGTATACGGAAAAACTGCTCCAGATCAATAGATTTCGAACAACAGTCAGAAATGTTAGCAGAAAGATTTCTCTCAAGAGGGTATAAGACTGAAGTTACCAAGAAAGCCATTGAAAGAGCAAAAAACATTAACAGGGACACCTTATTAGCATATAAAGAAAAGCAAAGGGACGGTAATGACAAAATTAAAATACCATTCATCACTGACTTTGATGCTGACCATAACATCATAAAAAGAATTGTCAAAAAACATTGGCATCTTATTAAAGAGGACAATATCTTAGGGGACAAAATTTCGAAGAATCCAAATTTTGTTTTAAAAAAAAGCTGCCAATCTGAAAACAATCCTGGCCCCTAGTGAACTGAGGCTTCCCAAAAAAAGCTAATTGAGACAAAAAGATTTAATGGGCAAAAACATTATGGTTTTTTTTTCATGTTACACCTGTAAGGCCTGCAGTCACAGTAATAAGATAAAAAACATACAGATATAGATAACGCAGTAAAGCATCCGTTATCATTTGTCCTATACTACCAGTTATACCACATATACAAAGTTTGAGATAAAATTTGTTGCCCTTTAGGGGTTAGTGTTCTCCCTTTAAAAAGAATACTGTTTTTTGTCTTGTATGTTTGCACCAGTTGTGCAATGTTTGTTTTGTTTATAATTTATTTTGTCTGCCCACAACGAAACTGCCATTGGATACACTCTAGCATAAAATTTATGTTTAACGATGCAGGTCAGTTTAAGATAAATATGCCAATGCCACATGCACGTAAGAATCTAGAATCAGAAATTAGCAAATATAATGCCAGGTTCTGATACACAATATATACAAATTCTCACTCAAAATGTGAGAGGTTTTAATAGCCCTAATAAGAGGAATATGGCTGTCCGGGACCTTTGCAGGAAAGGGGGGAAAATACTTTTACTGCAGGAAACCCATTTTAGAACCGGGAAAATACCCGGGTTTTTCTCTTCACAGTATCCACAACACTTTCACAGCACAAATAGACATAAAAAAAATGAACGGTGTCAGTATATTAATACATCGGTCAATCCCTTTCAAACTCCAACTTATAGACAGAGATAAAGAAGGCAGATATTTGGGCATAATGGGCCTGATGTTTGGCAAACCAGTAACTATCATAAATCTATATTGCCCCGATACTGGACAGGACCGTTTTTTCTCCCGCTGTTCTAACAAAATAATAGATCTAGTTCGAGGCCCCCTGATTGTCGTGGGTGATTTAAATATTCCTCTGGTACCAGACTTAGATATCTCCAACCCTACCACCCGACACAATCAAAAATTGCTTGGCTCTATATGGAAGGATATTAAGAAATTGACACTTCATGATACGTGGAGATATACACACCCACAAACTAGAGATTTTACATTTTTCTCGAATCCGCAAAAAAGTTATTCAAGGTTAGACTATATCCTAGTGGACCATATTGCTTTATCATTAATAAAAAATGTAAATATTAAACACACGGTGTGGTCAGACCATTCCCTGGTGGATTGCACAATAGCATGGCCATCGGCCCCTATCAAGCCTTTTTTGTGGCGACTAGATAACTCTCTTTTAACAGACTCAAGAGTGGTGGAGTCATTTGCCGAACACTTAGACACTTATTTCACCCTCAATAACACTACAGACGTTAGTCCCGCAACGGTCTGGGAGGCCCATAAGGCCTATATTAGAGGGGAGTTTATTAAGCTCAAAGCTTTCAAACGCAAACAATCTCTTAAAGACTATATTAAATTAGCCCAGGAGATTTCGGAAGCTGATTTAGCTCTGAAGCTTCATCCCGATGATCGAGCCCTGGTTAAAACCCTCCAGGAAAAAAGAGAAGAACTAAACAAACACAAGTTGAATCACAGAGATATCAATTATCTATAAAACAAAAGTATTATGGGGAAGGAAATAGAACGGGAAAACTTTTGGCCAGGGCATTAAAAAAACAAAATACCAGTTCATACATACACTCCCTCAAAACAACACATAATACCTCAATAGAAGATACAAGGTCAATTGGAGATTATTTTAAGGATTTCTATCATAGACTCTATAATTTGTTCCCCAACAGATCGCCCATATCACATAAGTCAAAATGCGAGGAATACTTGGACACGGTAACCCTTCCTAAGCTTACTGATAGTGAGGCATCACTGCTAGACACCCCAGTTTCTAAGAAGGAGATACTGGAAGCCATAAAGGAGTTGAAACCAGAGAAAGCCCCGGGACCGGACGGTTTTAGCAGTCAGTATTATAAGGTATTCAAGGCCCAACTTGTACCACATTTACTCACTTTGTTCAACCAAATATCGGAATCCACAACCTTCCCTGACTCCATGTTGCAGGCCCATATCTCGGTGCTCCCCAAACCCGGTAAAAAGCCGGAGACCCCAGCTAATTTTAGGCCGATTTCCTTATTAAACGTAGATCTCAAGCTATACGCCAAAATTATAGCAAATAGGGTTAATAAGATATTGCCAAATTTAATTCATTATGATCAGGTCGGATTTGTCCCACAGAGAGAAGCCAAGGATAATATAGGCAAAGTAATAAATTTGATGCAATATATTAAAAAATCAAACGTATCTTCAGTATATCTATCAACTGACGCTGAAAAGGCGTTTGATAGACTAGACTGGATTTTTCTACAAGCTACCCTTCAAAAATGTGGCTTTCCCAAGACATTCATTCAAAAGATATTCGCTTTATACTCTAACCCTTCTACCCAGATACGCGTTAATGGGGTGCTCTCTGACCAATTTGAAATTAGGAACGGCACGCGACAGGGCTGCCCGCTCTCTCCCATCCTCTTCATACTATCTCTAGAACCACTAGCTGTAAAATTACGTGAACACTCAAATATAAAAGGCATTAACATCCAAGAAGAAACATACAAATTGGCAATGTTTGCCGATGATATCCTCATGACTCTGTCCGATCCACTACACTCCCTCCCATACGTCCAACATGAACTACAGGCTTTCGGTGAAGTATCAAACTTTTTGATAAATACTACTAAATCAGAATTGTACCCAATTAATCTCTCAGAGGCGGAGGTACTGGAGATCCAGCGTACATTCCCATATAAAATCCAGACCCAAGCGTTAAAATACTTGGGAATATTCCTGTCCCATGATACTGAGAATTTACAAAATTAAATTATGGTCACCTACTAGAGGACTATCATCATTTGATATCTTCCTGGCTCCCAATAAAGAATATCTCATGGCTGGGGAGAATAGCAGCAACCAAAATGACCATGTTACCCAAAGCCTTATATGTCATGCAGGCACTGCCAATACCGGGGGTCACAGCAGACATTTGTAAATTGCAAACTATCATAGACACATACATTTGGTACCGCAGGCTGCCAAGATTAGCAAAAAACACCCTTTACAGACTCAGGGATGATGGTGGGTTGGGGGTCCCAAACCTGCATTTTTATAAGCTGGCGATTACTTTAAATAAAGTAGTGGAATGGTGTAGACAAGGAAATAACTCTTATAAGAGATGTGTTCACCTAGAATCCCAGTTATTGGGTATCTCTCATATGGGCGAAATGTGCTGGGCCCCTCAAAAACCTCCTTTAGAAAAAATTGCAGAATACCCAATTATTAAAAAGACTTGGTCAGCTTGGCTAAAAATACGTAACTCACATAAGCGGATTACATCAACTTACTCACCACTGACAACACTTAATCCAAACAGAGAACTTCAACTTGCTTCTCGGGGACAGCAACAACCTATAAACATGCCTACAAAATTATTAAATCATATACCTGTGTTTGTGTTAACCGATAAAGGGCGTCTAATGCAAAGAGATGAGTTGCTAACACAGGGTATTACTCATTTCCATTCTTGGTTTGTCTATCATCAGGTCCGTCATTACCTCTCCATGCATAAATTCAAACAGGACATGTTTAGAGCACGCACAACATTTGAGCTCTTATGTACATCACAACAGCCCCCCAAAAAAGTTATCTCCATAATGTATAAAGATATCCTCAAGTCGCACTACCCCACTAAACCAAACTACACATATAGATTGGAAAAAGAAATGGGGAAAGAAATTTCCCTCACACAGTGGAACTCTTGGTTCCAAGCGTCTGCTAAATCAGCACATTCAGCGGCAGCACTTGAAACAAACATCAAAATCCTCACTAGGTGGTACCTCACCCCCAGCAAATTAAAACATATGTTTACAAATGCTAGCAACAAATGTTGGAGAGGATGTGATCAAGAAGGCACGATGTATCATATATGGTGGGAATGCGATATAATACGCGCTTTCTGGGTTCAAGTTCACAAACAGATGTTCAAAATTATTGGGGTTGCACTGGACCTCTCCCCTGAGGGGGTTCTGTTTAATGCTAGCCCGCTTATCCCCTGTAAAATTAGAAAACCTCTATCAAATTTTATTAAATGCAGCAAAAAGACTTATTCCAAAGTTCTAGAAGAGGGCACAGCCACCCACAATCACTAATTGGATTGAACTAGTAAAAAGCACCCTGTTATTGGAAAGGTTACATTATTTTAAATTGGGATGTCTGAACTCTTATCATGATATGATATTTCTTTGGGAACAATACCTATATGACGAAAGGGCAGTGTGAGATGATTTCTAATATACAATATAATATGGCATAAAATACTTATTGGAAATTCATGTTAGCAGAAAAGGAAACAGTCTTAACTGTTATATGGGGATGGCAGTATTCCTCTTTTGGCAGACTACTGATTTAGTTATGCAATATTTTGATTTATGGTATACGTATTTGTTTGTTTACTTTATATACATATATCCCCTTCTTTGAGACATTGTTTGCAGTAAGGTTGGTGTACACGGAGGTGTAATACAATGGACTTACACATTAGATGGACTTGGGGACAGAGGAAAGATCCTAGAACTTAATCCACTAGCCAAACTGTCTGAGTCATAATCTGTGTAACCCTGTCTGGTTTATAATGGTAACAAATGTGGCTTTATGATTTTATAATCCTGGATCTTGTTCGAATGTAACCAAATGTAATACCATGTTTATACCGCACCAACCTTGACATGATGTAAATCTGATTTTGTTTTTCTTGGTATGTTTTATTTGGAAAAATAATAAAAGAAATAAAATATTTTAAAAAAAATGGAGAGGGGTGGGGTTGGGGACGCGCCTGGGGGCTTTTGGGGTGGCCCGGGGTGTGTAGGCTGGGGTGGGTGGTGGCTCCACTCGTGTGGTGGGTTGTTCTGTGTGTGGCGGGGCTGGCGTGTCCTCCTGGGGGGGGGTCGGGTGGAGGGGTGGGTTGTGGTTGCGGGGATGTGCTGGCCTCGCTGCATGTGGAGTGGTTTACCACATGGGTGGGGTTGCTGCTTGTTTCAGTCTGTGCACTTTGGGTCGCTTGGGGGCTCCTGGGTGCATTTTTGGCTCTATTTTTCTTTATTTTATGTATATATTATTAATAAAATTCATGTTTTAATGTAGAGTACTCCTGCTCACTTAGTAAGACAGTTACCTCTATAGTTGCTGTATGTTGGTGTTACCTTTTATTTACTATAATATATATTCTTAACCCCTTGAAAAAAAAAAAAAAAAAAAAAAACATTTTCCATCACTTAAAAAACAAACAAACAAAAAAAACCATACAGATAAATGATCTAGACTCTAGAGAAACCATTTGTAATAAAGGACATTATAAGATGTACTCACAAAAATGCAATTTATGTTTTAAAGTGCTCATGTAATCTCTTCTATTTTGGAGAAACAAAAAGAATGGTAAGAGACAGAATTAGAGAACATATTAACAGCATTACAAATGGACTTGAGGACACTCATCTGTATAAACATTTTAAAACAATTCACAAAGCTAACACTAAATATCTGCTCTGTTGGGGGATACAAAAAGTACATAAACACTGGAGAGGAGGAAATATAGAAAAGAAACTGTTGATAAAGGAAGCTGAATTAATCTACAAATACAATACATTATTCCCAAAAGGTTTAAACTCTGAATTGGACCTTTCCCCTTTTCTTTTTGAATAACATCTGGACAGGCCTTTTATATCAGTTAATTTAAAATACCAGTAAACACTAGATAATTTTTTCTCTAATCCTATATGACTGTATTTTTAATAACTTATTATCTCACCTACAAACAGTTTCATAATTAATTATAATATTAGGAACTAAGTCAGCATGGTTGTTTCCCTTTGAAGGGTATTTCTATGTAGTGAAATTTGGATGAAATTTGCAAATGCACTAATATGATGGATAAAGTGTTTTGAAATATTTGTTATACAAATGATGATATAGAGTCAAATGATAGGTTGCTTCCATTATCTAGTCTTATTTTTATCCTAAGTTTATTTTTATTTTTATTCTTATGTTTTTGTATACCTTTTGTGGCAAGCATTCTAAGATGAGCGGAATAAGGAATAAGCACATAAGGAATAGAAAATCAATAAAATATTTATTTGAGATAAAACGAGTTACGTATGAAGTGAAAGCAAAGAGGAATGTTTCCACCTTAAAAGACTTTAGTTTAAACAGACACAAGTTACCGACACCTGTACGAGTTACCTTAGTATCCACCTTAACTAAAATCAATTGAAGCTTAACCAATCAGGATCTTATAACATATTTTAAAAAGCCACACAGTCTAAGTCACAACCATCTTGATAAAGCTCTGCACGAACGAAAAGCGTTGATCTTTGTGACTTAATCTTGAGATTGCAATTTGTGGAACCGTTACCTGTTCACTTTGGAACAATCACTTTTGGATTTGTTAACCCAGGTTACTATTATATCACCACTCATCACTGTTTTATTTCATCAGCTTTTCACCTACAAAGGTTACATCTCCCCTGCGTGCAGAGCACTAAGTGCAGGATGTTTTGAATGTATCCTTTTGGAGAAAATAACTTTTAAAATAATTCCGGTAATCCTTGCTCTTTAAGTCGGCAATAGGAACAAGCACTCGGAATCTCGCAGGTGATGTCAGACGCCAAGACATACGCGGCGTATCTGAATCACTGTGTGAAACAAGAAAGAGTCAATTGTAACAGCTACTGAAGTCAAGGTAACTTGTATCATTTGTGTTTTCCAAGGTAAACCTCAATACATCACGTACCTGAGCAGGCAGAGAATCACTCTATAGCCACAACGAGCCAAGTTTGCGGTACCTTTCTTACCAATGTGGCAATAACTATTATTGACTTTCACTTTTTCTTTTTTAAGAAGTATTGGTGCTCCGCCATCTTTAGACTGCTTTAATTCTGTCTATCTTGCCATTCCTCTGATATTGTGTTTGAAATGTAATATCTGCCAATTTTTAGTTAGGCTGCTAACCTATTTGATTTTTAGGAAATATTAACTTATTTTGTATAGATTTTAAATATATCTTTGGGGAGACGTCCCTGTAAGCTGCATAGTTTCTAATTATATTTATTTATTACACCTTAAAAAAAATTTTTTAGCCGGACGTTTATATGGTTTAACCCAGTACTTTTTCATTAGTTTTTTTCACTTATCACGTATATACCAAGCATTTTGTTTTTATCACAATTTATTTTATACACACTTCTTAGGTTTGTTGAGTTATCACCATATTTTGGACTTTACGCATTAAAAATCAATAATTTGCACAATATTCACTTATGAGAACATATATATATGCATTATTTATTCATTATGAGAAACTTTTGTTAAGAGTTAACTTTTTGCACATACTTATCAAGGAAAGCCTAAATATTAACTACATTAACATTTTTACATATAAAAAATTAACATTGATACCTTCAGCTTTCTTTAGCGCCCTTACTCCCACCCTTTATTTTACATGAAAGTAAACACTAGAATGATTATCATGACTTCAGAGATCTGGTTAACTGGTTTGCAAAACATAAAAGTTGCACAAAACACATCATAAATATGTTAAAAACAATAGTTAGACTCATAATAACATCATCAAATAAAAAATGTAAAATAAAATATTGCACACAAAAGTTATAAAGGCTCAAAGATAAGATTTAACATAGACATGCAAACATATACATGTCTAAATATGCATATATATATATATATATGTACATATCATATGTATACTATTTATTTGTGTATTTATGTATTTACAAAAATAATTTCACATATAAACACTTAAATACACACACACACATATATACCGGTGTATATATATATATATATATATATATATATATATATATATATATATATAAGTTCAAAGTAGACAAGCACTCCAGAAATCCAATCTCAAATGCCCAGGGTGCAATAGATAGGCAAATAGAAAATAAAGGAGAGTGCACTCGCCAGGACTTTTCAGAATTTTATTCCAAATATGTGAACGTTTTCGGGGGATTAGCCCCTTCCTCAGACATACAAAAAATACAATGTGAATAAACCCACACCAGACACCCTTATGTAGGGAGGCCAACCAATCACACGCTCTCCAGAATAGGGTGCCACCCACAAGGTGATGTCACCCCTCTAGCAACAAATGAGGCTGGCCCAGAGTAAAGCATAATAAAGTGAACAGCAGGATACTAATTACAAACCATATACTGTATACATATGTGTAGATTGGGTTAAGCCCATAGACAAAAAGCAGCTAATCACAAAAATAAGCCCAAAAAACAAAGCATACATATGTAAATACATAGTTAAGCACATAGGTAAAGTGTTGTCATATGAACTGAAATGTTAAGCACATAAGTAGAGATAGGTATAGTGCACCTAGGTAGCATAGAAAACAAGTCATTATGAATGTCCTGAAGTGCTGGAAAAGGGCAGCATAAGAGAATGTGTGTGAGCAAAAAACAATGTAGTGACAAATGCGCTGTAGCAACAAAATGCAAGTAGCAAACATAGACCATAGAGCAGAGCTTTCCAAACTTTTCATGTTGGTGACACACTTTTTAGACCTACATCATTTCGCGACACAGTAATTAAATCAGTTGTACTAGCAAAAAGGAGGTTAAACTAACTTGTTTTAAGAGATACGGACACATACATAAATTATATAATAATAAAATGTGTTTACAAGTAACAGTAAATATGTGCAAGAATTAAAAAAAAGTTTAATAACACCAATAGCTACTTACTATTTTAATGGGATGTATGAGGTTGATGGGATGAACACAGTTTCTGAATATTTGGTGGAATATTAGATAAAGACACTCACATTTATTAGTAACCCTAATCTAATATATGAATTAAACATTATGGAGCAATGTTCGGAAGTCATCTCGCTCCTAGTACATTGGAAAAATCTTCCCCTTACACTAGCAGGAAGGATAGCACTGATAAAAATGGTGGTGCTTCCTAAAATCTTATACCCTTTACTAATGCTTCCCTGTCTCATAACCAAAAGTGATTTAAAGAGGCTAAATCGAGCAATAGGAATGTTCCTTTGGAAAGGAAAGAAGTCTCGAATTGCTCTTTGGAAATTATATGCCAGTTATGCTAAGGGGGGCTTTGGACTACCTAATTTTAAATTTTATAACTGGGCTGCTCTGGCACGAATAGTATTAGATTGGCAATTAAACACATATCATTTTGGGGAAGAGACCCTGGAAAAAGCAGTACTGGGAGAATGGAACCTCTCGGTTTTACCCTTTATCTCCTATAAAGATATCCCAAAACAAATCCAATCGCATATACTTTATGGGGATGCTCTCCGAGCCTGGCATTCAATTCAAAAATTTGTAAAGGGGCCTGTGATATCGCCAATATCAATCCCGTTTTTAAATAATATTTATTTCCCAGCAGGAATAGATACTGGGGCGTTTAGACTATGGGAGGCGAAAGGGTTAAAAACCCTAGGAGATATGGTGGATCCTTTAAGTAAAAATATATATTCGTTTCAGATGTTACAAAACAAGTTTGATATCCCAAATACGCAATTTTTTGCCTTTCTGCAAGCCCGTCACTATGTATCAAGTATGATAGAGGGAAACACCCTATTTTGGGATACTGCCTTTTTTGACCTTCCCCAAAAGAAATTCTTAAATGGCTCATTCTCGTTATCAGGGATATATCAAGCAATGAACAATAGGGAAGAACTGAGAGTAATGGATAATATATTGAGTAGATGGGGAATGGATATTAGGGAGAATCTTGGACAAACCTGGATCATGGACAGCATGCAAATAGCGAGGAGAGCAACACTGTCTGTGGTTCTTAGAGAATCACAGGCAAGAATGCTACATCGGGATTACATAACGCCGCGTAGGCTATCAAAATGGAACCCAAATAGTATAAATGTTTGTATAAAATGTGGCTGGAGAAATGCAAATTTTATGCATCATTTCTTAAGCTGTCCCAAGATATACCCCTTTTGGCAAAAAGTCTGATATTGGATCAAACAAAAGTTCAAAATCGATATTGAATTAGGAATCCCTCAAATATGTTTTTTAAGATGGGATAGAGCGAAAACTGAAAACCAACTGTTATTAACAATGATCATCCTACAGGCTCGTAAATGTATTTTGGACCTTTGGACAGTTAAGAATACCCCTACCATTCCGCAATTAAAAAATAGATTAATAAAACAACTATTTGTTGAACAACAAGATGTTAAATCGGATGTTTTAAATAGGCTAGAGGGCTTCCTGGGGAAATGGAAACCATACATTATAACCCTGGAAATCTCAGTACAAAACCAAGTTATAAAGCCCTTTGCTCAGACTGAAATAATATTGGCTTCGAGATTGAGGGGAGAATGGGAAAGATTAGAAGATCTTTAACACTTGGTGATGGATGCACAACTTCATGCAGATATGGTGAATGGGGTCTTAGGGTTCTGGTTTTTTTTTTTTTTTTTTTTTTTCTCTCTCCTCCCCTTTTTCTTTTCTTCCTTTTCCTTATGTTTTGTTGTTAAGTTCGGACCCGTAGAATGAAATAAATAGTGAGAAGATAAGATAGCCCGACTAAAAAATACATAGTCAGAATAAAGATGGTAACATGTGACCAGAACGAAATTGCAATATAATACTGAGTAAGACAATGAAAATTATTAATGGTTGATTAAATTATATGGATAAGTTAACGTTTATGATAATAACATCTACTAGATAGCTTTTTGGATGTTCAGCAAGAATTGTTTCTTTTTATGCCTCTGTAATTGTTTATTATTAATGAATAAAAAAATATTTATAAATTAAAAAAAAAAAAAAAAAAAAGAGGAAGGGAAAAAAAAAAAAAAAAAAACACTGGACTTGGATATTAGGTCTGAAAACATTTTCCAACCGTTAAATTTTTAAAAAATTTTAAATGATGTCCCCCCACTCCTACTTTCCTACTGATATCTAAAATGCCTACTTAATTCATCAATCATATGTTTTTCAAATGCATTTTAAATGTATTACCATGAAAGAAGCGAAAATAAAAAAATATTTTTTTTCATTAAAAAAAAAAAAAAAAAAAAAAAAAGACACTCACATTTCATCATCAAGCATTTTTAAGTTTCCACTTCCTATCCATAAATCAAGAGCAGGAGCAGCAATGCACTACTGGGAGCAAGTTGCAAATAAAAAAACACTGACTTGTGACTTCAGCTCAGCGTTTAAGCTGCCGCCCTCAGAGCTCGGCGAGTCCGATTGACTACTGCCCGCGCTGCAAACACATTGCTGTCCCGCTCAATGACTACACATGTAGTCACGAGCCAATTAAGGAGACTACACGTGCAGTCAGGAGCCAATATGCCGCCAAAGCCGCCAATAGGAATAGTTTCAGTTCCCACTGAGCTGCGCCAATTGGTTAAGATGATCTGTGACCCACAAGGTATCAATCACGTGTCAACCATGTGATATGCGTAGCAGGCAGGCGGAAAGTCAGAAACCCAAAAAATAAATAAATTTAAAAAAATTTGTGCTGAAGCAGGGACACACCTACACACTCCTGCCGACACACTAGTGTGTCCCGACACACAGTTTGGAAAGCACTGCCATAGAGATATATACTCGCATAACAGATCGTATAAGCCCAATATTATATCCAAGCCGTGACAGGCAATGCAGAACGATAAAATAATACATATAAGCAAGGGCTATTTAAAAGGCAGTGGGCAATCAATAATATCACATAGCAAATATATAACAAATATTAAGTATATACCATATATAACAAATATAGCAGACCTGCACAGTGATCAGTACCGGTGAGCTCTAACCGCTTACAGAAAAACCGGGAATGCAAATTCAAACCGCAGCGTAATAGACTGGTTGCCATGGCAACCCGGTCTAAACAAAGCAGGAATGTGCTGTTACAGTCTGGCAGTACTATGTGAAACACTATGTACATGGCCGTATAGCAAGAGTGCAGGAGGGGAGTAAACCAAAAAATACATATATATATATATATATATATATATATATATATATATATATATATAAATATATATGTATATACACATATCTAGACATATACTGTATATAAGTGTATTGAAGTCCTTTGCCGTTAAGTAGATGAAAACGTGCAATATTCATGTTTAATAAAGATTTTAACTATGTATTTACTATAAATATTTCACATTCCAATGTTCTGCACATAATATGTTCTATGAATTTATAAATAAATATTACTATCTATGTATATATCTATCCCTATATATAATCATGTATATATGTATATATATATATATATATATATATACTGTATATATATATATATATATATATATATATATATATATATATATATATATATATATATATATATAAAATGGATTAAAAATGTGTTAAAATCCTGGTGAGTGCACTCTTTTATTAATAATATATAGTATATAGGTATAGATATATATTGTTCCAAAAAAACATCTGATATATGTAGAAATATTTATTTATGAATAAATAGAACATATTCTGTTAAGGGCTGAACACTGAAATATTCGTATTTTTATGTCGGGTTGGAGCAAATGAGAATATGCAATCGGGTTTGTGCGAGAGTGGGGTGTTAGGGGTTTTTCCACTTTTTTTTTCCTTTGACTTCTGTGGGAGAATACGTGAACACGCACACTATATTCTACCTTCAGATTTTTACGCTTGTTGGGTTACTGCTAGAGAAAAAACTGTTTACTTTAAACAAGCGCAAAAATCCTACTTCTAGCACAATTAACGCTCAAGCGGGAGCGTTAATTTGCACTCCACTCATAGGCCCCTATTTATCAAAGCGTCAACTTACTTGCATTCAACGGCACTAATACGCTCGGCTAAGATCGCCTAACATCGCTGCCGCGGACCTGAATACACTCTCCAAAGTTGGTATACTGTCACTAAACACCCACACTATATTACACTGTTTTACCCCTATCCCACTGCTCCCGGACCCCGCCGCAACTAAATAAAGTTATTAACCCCTAAACCGCCACTCCCGGAGCCCACCGCCACCTACATTATGTTATGAACCCATAATCTGCCCCCCCCGACACCATCGCCACCTACATTATACTTATTAACCACTAATCTGCCACCCCAATGTCGCCGCCACTATATTAAATTTATTAACCCCTAAACCTAAGTCTAACCCTAACACCCCTAACTTAAATCTAATTTAAATAAATCTAAATAAAATTCCTATCATTACCTAAATTATTCCTATTTAAAACTAAATACTTACCTATAAAATAAACCCTAAGATAGCTACAATATAACTAATAGTTACATTGTAGCTATCTTAGGGTTTATTTTTATTTTACAGGCAAGTTTGTATTTATTTTAACTAGGTACAATAGTTACTAAATAGTTATTAACTATTTAATAACTAGTTAGCTAAAATAAATACAAAAGTACCTGTAAAATAAAACCTAACCTAAGTTACAATAAAACCTAACACTACACTATAATTACATAAATAAACTAAATTAAATACAATTACCTAAATTATATTAAATTATCTAAAGTAAAAAAAACAAACACTAAATTACAGAAAATAAAAATTACGGATTAATTATTTAAACTAATTACACCTAATCTAATAGCCCTATCAAAATAAAAAAATCCCCCCAAAATAAAAAAAAAACCCTAGCCTAAACTAAACTACCAATAGCCCTTAAAAGGGCCTTTTGCCCCAAAGCAATCAGCTCTTTTAGCTGGAAAAAAAATACAAGCAACCCCCCCAACAGTAAAATCCACCACCCACACAACCAACCCCCCCAAAAAAAAACTAACTAAAAAAACCTAAGCTCCCCATTGCCCTGAAAAGGGCATTTGGATGGGCATTACCCTTAAAAGGGCAGTTAGCTCTTTTGCGGCCCAAAGCCCTAACCTAAAAATAAAACCCACCCAATACACTCTTAAAAAAAACTAACACTAACCCCCTGAAGATCGACTTACTGGGAGAAGTCTTCATCCAAGCCAGGCAAAGTGGTCCTCCAGATGGGCAGAAGTCTTCATCCAAGTTGGGCAGAAGTGGTCCTCCAGACGGCAGAAGTCTTCATCCAAGTTGGGCAGAAGTGGTCCTCCAGACGGCAGAAGTCTTCATCCAAGCGGCATCTTCTATCTTCATCCATCCTGCGCGGAGCGGGTCCATCTTCAAGATATGCAACACGGAGCATCCTCTTCATCCGACGACTAACACAGAATGAAGGTACCTTTAAGTGACATCATCCAAGATGGCATCCCTTAGATTCCGATTGGCTAATAGAATTCTATCAGCCAATCGGAATTAAGGTAGAAAAAATCCTATTGGGTGATGCAATCAGCCAATAGGTTTGAAGTTCAATCCTATTGGCTGATCCAATCAGCCAATAGAAGATGAGTGCAATCCTATTGGCTGATTGCATCAGCCAATAGAATTTTTTCTACCTTAATTTCCGATTGGCTGATAGAATTCTATCAGCCAATCGGAATCTAAAGGACACCATCTTGGATGACGTCACTTAAAGGATCTTTCATTCGTCGGGTAGTCATCGGCAGAAGAGAATGCTCCGTGTCGGATGTCTTGAAGATGGACCCGCTCCACGCCGGATGGATGAAGATAGAAGATGCCGTCTGGATGAAGCCGTCTTGAGGACCACTTCTGCCCGGCTTGGATGAAGACTTCTTCCCATCTGGAGGACCACTTTGCCCAGCTTGGATGAAGACGTCTCCCGGTAAGTCGATCTTCAGGGGGTTTGTGTTAGGTTTTTTTAAGGGTGTATTGGGTGGGTTTTATTTTTAGGTTAGGGCTTTGGGCCGCAAAAGAGATAACTGCCCTTTTAAGGGCAATGCCCATCCAAATGCCCTTTTCAGGGCAATGGGGAGCTTTGGTTTTTTTAGCTAGTTTTTTTTCTGGGGGGGGGGGTTGGTTGTGTGGGTGGTAGGTTTTACTGTTGGGGGGTTGTTTGTATTTTTTTTCCAGGTAAAAGAACTGATTATTTTGGGGCAATGCCCCGCAAAAGGCCCTTTTAAGGGCTATTGGTAGTTTAGTTTAGGCTAGGGTTTTTTTTTTATTTTGGGGGGGCTTTTTTATTTTGATAGGGCTATTAGATTAGGTGTAATTAGTTTACATATCTTGTAATTTGTTTTTTATTTTCTGTAATTTAGTGTTTGTTTTTTTGTACTTTAGATAATTTAATTTAATTTAGGTAATTGCATTTAATTCTATTTATTTTAGTTAATTTATTTAATTATAGTGTAGTGTTAGGTGTTAGTGTAACTTGGGTTAGGTTTTATTTTACAGGTACTTTTGTATTTATTTTAGCTAGGTAGGTATTAAATAGTTAATAACTATTTACTAACTATTCTACCTAGTTAAAATAAATACAAATTTGCCTGTAAAATAAAAATAAATCCTAAGCTAGCTACAATGTAACTATTAGTTATATTGTAGCTATTTTAGGGTTTATTTTATAGGTAAGTATTTAGTTTTAAATAGGAATAATTTAAGTAATGATAATTTAAGTAATGGGGACGGCAGATTAGGGATTAATAAGTATAATGTAGGTGGCGGCGTGTCAGGGCGGCAGATTAGGGGTTAATAAGTATAATGTAGGTGGCAGCGGTGTCGGGGCGGTAGATTAGGGGTTAATAAGTATAATGTAGGTGGGGGCAGTGTCGGGCGGCAGATTAGGGGTTAATAAGTATAATGTAGGTGGCGGCGGCGGCGGTGGTGGGGCGGCAGATTAGGGGTGTTTAAACTCGGGGGACATGTTAGGGTGTTAGGTGTAAACATAACTTTTATTCTCCCATAGGAATCAATGGGATATATCTGGCAGCATCAAACATAAGCTTTGCTGCTTGCAGACTCCCATTGATTCCTATGGCATCCGCGGCCTCCAGGGTGGTGGATTGAAAACCAGGTACGCTGGGCCGGAATAGTGCCGAGCGTACCTGGTAGAATTTTGATAACTAGCAAAAGTAGTCAGATAGTGCCGAATTTGCATTCGGAAAAATCTGTAGTGACGTAAGCATCGATCTGTGTCGGACTGAGACCGGCGGATCGTATGTTACGTCACAAAATTCTACTTTTGCCGGTCTGTAGGCTTTGATAAATAAGGGGAATTGGCTCTCCACAATGACGCTGCGGAATTCCAGCATATTTGCGGTTGATGCTTTGATAAATAGGCCCCATAATCTGGCCCATTATAGGCAAAACATCTTCTTTTTATAGAGATGTTTAGGAGATATTTTGTAGTTAGCCTTTTACGGATGTGCTGCATCACTTTCAAGTGATTTAGCACATGGGTAACATCTCCCTTTAAATAATGTCAAAGTTGTAGCTTTGCTGCTGCTACAGACTAGCAGCAGCACAAAAAATAATAAAATATATTTTTTTATTTTTACATGGGACAAGATAGTTGAGAACTAAAGTGAATCTTATATATTTATTGTCTGACACAAGAATCATTCACCTCATGATGACAGATCATGATTGAATAGTTTAAACAAATGTAAATAATACAGAAAAATTAGTAGAGGGTTTTAATAGTGCAGATCCAAATGCACAGTATAATTTAATGTAATGTGGTGCTAAATCTTTATTTTTTTTCTTAAAAACATATGCACATATGTGAAGATCATAAAAAAATGTAGATCCTCTTTTCAATTAATCTGAATTCATCTGTGCATTGAATGGTTAAAGTGACATTGTATTGTAAAATTATTTCTCCTTAAAGGGACAGTCTAATCCTAAACAAACTTTCATTATTCAGATAGTGAATGTAATTTTAAACAATTTTCTACCACCAATTTTGCTTTGTTCTTTTGGTATTCTTAGTTGAAAGCTAAACCTAGGAGGTTCATATGCTAATTTCTAAGCCCTTGAGGGCCGCCTCTAATCTCAGGGCATTTTGACAGTTTTTAACCACTAGAGGGTGTTAGTTCATGTGTTTCAAATAGATAACACTGTGCTCATGCACGTGGAGCTCCTAGGAGCAAGCACTGATTGGCTAAAATGCAAGTCTGTCAAAAGAACTGAAACAAGGGGGCATTCTGCAGAGGCTTAGATACAAGATAATCACAGATGTAAAAAGTGTATTAATATAACTGTGTTGGTTATGCAAAACTAGGGAAATAATATTTTAAAATAATAAATATTCTGGTGTAGACTGTCCCTTTAATGCATTTTCAATTACTTGTTATACCAGCTGCAGAGTTTAATATGTATGGGAAGTTGTTCCTTTATGTATATAACTGCAAATGGCTCTAATGCACACACACACACACACATATATATATATATATATATATATATATATATATATATATATATATATATATATACAGTATATATATAACCCATCACATGTTAAATTTGATTGTGTTTACTTTCAATTCGTAAGCAGATGCACTATTTCCGTAGCATGCAAAAAGCCGAAAAAATCCAATATCACTTGCACGCTACAGTTAGCGCGTTACTCGTAATCTAGCCCACAATAGACTGATATTGTAGGGAAATAATACCTCGTTATCTTATCTGTCTAATTGTTTAGACAGATTCCTCCTTATCTTTTTTATTACTGTTTATTCAAAAACAATATTTAAAGCCTGAAGATCAAAATCTCACCGGCATGCATGGAAAGAAATGACACAATATCTTTTTGATTTTTTTTACCTTATTTTGTAATGTAGGAGTCTCTTAAACAGAACCCTACATCGTGAGATAAACACCCCTCAAGGTAAAATTTAGTTTTAATTTATTTTTTTAGCAACCTCACCAAATTTAGAAGCCCAGCATCATAATTTCTAGACCACTTTAAAACCTTTCTCCCTTCTCTCATGTTAGGTGACTTCAACATACCAATTGACAATTTTAATGTCTGCTGCCTCTAGGCTTCTATCTCTTACAACCTCTTTTAACGTGTCCCACCCAGGCAACAATCCAACCTATTGTAAAGGAGACTCAATTGACCTGGTCTTCACCAAACTCTGTGCCATTTACAAGTTCTTTAGCTTCCCCTTTCCTCTCTCTAACCACCATCTACTGACTTTCTTTATTACTCTAACTGCAGCAGCCTTACAAGCCCTCCTACCAACCCTTGTGTTTACAAAACTCTCTGTTACTTTCCTTCTGTGACTGAGGAAGGAGTATCCATACTGCTATCTTTTGCTCATCTTACAACCTCTCCTCTTGACCTTATTCCTTCACAACTTCTTCCCTCTCTCTCTGCTTTTCTAACCCCTGCCCTAACTCAGGTCTTTAACTAGTCACTGGTACATTTACTCATACATTCAAGCATGAGTGCCTCACACCATTCCTAAAACAGCCCTCACTCAACCCCTCAACCCCTTTTAACTATCAACTGGTCTACTTACTTCCCTTTGCCTCTAAATTATTAGACAGACTTGTCTATAATCCTCTAACTCAATTTCTCTCAACTAACTCCTTACTTAATCCCCTGAAAATGTGGTTTCTGTCCTAAACACTTAACAGAAACCACAGTAAAAATTATTTACTATCAGCTAAAGCAAAGGGACTCTATTCCTTACTTTTTTTTATATCTTTATTTATCATACTGCAATATAGGTTATTTACAGAAATCAGTAATAGCAAAATCGAGAGACACGCAGGCCCTCCTAAATAGAAAGGAAAAGCGATCAAAAGGAAAATACCTAATTAATTCCTTTCCAGATTACAAATTCCCTATTTTACATTTTGTTATATAATCTAATATCACACAAACAATAACAACAAAACAAAACAAAACAAAAAAAACAACAACAAAAAACCCCCCTGAATTATTGGCACCCCTCCCTGTCCCTCATCTCTCCATGTCCTCTCCCTCGTTGTTATTAGAAAGCCAAGAATTAGGTAAATGTCCAGAAAGGACTTGTGTTTGGAAATATATTGATTTCATAAATGGTTTAATTATGGTGATTTGTACAGGCAGCGGAAGAGATAAAATGAGAGCCTTCCAATGCTTAAAAAATAATACTATTCGCTCCTCAGTTGTGTTTTGTAAATTATATTGCTCAGACACACATTGTGCAACTAGCGCATTCGTAAGTTCTTTCACGGTGGGTGCCTCTTTAGATTTCCACGATTTTAAAATCAGATTTCTGCCAAGGAGTATAATTATATTAATCAGTTTAAAGTTCCATACCACCCCTTGAAATTGAACTAAAAAAAAGATATCCAATGGCTGTATAGAATAATTCAATTTAAGGCCTTGAGCCATCTTCACCCAGCCGGGAACAAGTGGACCTCCAGAGGGGCAGAAGTTTTCATCCAGGCGGCATCTTCTATCTTCATCCATCCGGAGTGTAGCAGGTCCATCTTCAATCCAGCCGATGCGGAGCCATCCTCTTCAAACGAAGTCCAAGCGAAGGTTCCTTTAAATTATGTCATCCAAGATGGTGTCCCTTGAATTCCGATTGGCTGATAGGATTCTATCAGCCAATCGGAATTAAGGTAGGAAAAATTCTATTGGCTGAACCTTCATTCTTTGCTTGGACTTCGTTTGAAGAGGATGGCTCCGCGTCGGCTGGATTGAAGATGGACCCGCTCCGCTCCGGATGGATGAAGATAGAAGATGCGGCCTGGATGAAGATTTCTGCTGCTTGGAGGACCTCTTCTGCCCGGATCGGATGAAGGCTTCTGCCCCTCTGGAGGTCCACTTGTGCCCAGCTGGGTGAAGATGGCTCAAGGTAGGGAGATCTTCAGGGGGGTAGTGTTAGGTTTTTTTAAGGGGGGATTGGGTGGGTTTTAGAGTAGGGTTGGGTGTGTGGGTGGTGGGTTTTAATGTTGGGGGTATTGTATTTTTTTTTACAGGTGAAAGAGCTGATTACTTTGGGGCAATGCCCCGCCAAAGGCCCTTTTAAGGGCTATTTGTAATTTAGTGTAGGGTAGGGAATTTTATTTTTGGGGGGGCTTTTTTATTTTATTAGGGGTATTAGATTAGATGTAATTAGTTTAAAATTCTTGTTTTTTTTGTTTTTTTCGTAATTTAGTTTATTTAATTTAATTGTAATTAATTGTATTTAGTTTAGGTAATTAGTTTAATTATAGTGTAGTGTTAGGTGTAATTGTAACTTAGGTTAGGATTTATTTTACAGGTATATTTGTATTTATTTTAACTAGGAAGTTATTAAATAGTTAATAACTATTTAATAACTATTGTACCTAGTTAAAATAAATACAAAGTTGCCTGTAAAATAAATATAAACCCTAAGCTAGCTACAATGTAACTATTAGTTATATTGTAGCTAGCTTAGGGTTTATTTTATAGGTATTTAGTTTTAAATAGGATTAATTTATTTAATTGTAGTAATTTTATTTAGATTATTTTAAATTATATTTAAGTTGGGGGGGTTAGGGTTAGGTTTAGGGGATTATTACCTTTAATATAGTAGCAGCGATGTTGGGGGTGGCAGATTAGGGGTTAATAAATGTAGGTAGGTGTCGGCGATGTTAGGGACAGCAGATTAGGGGTTAAAAAAT
Organism: Bombina bombina; assembly: GCF_027579735.1. Taxonomy (NCBI): domain Eukaryota; kingdom Metazoa; phylum Chordata; class Amphibia; order Anura; family Bombinatoridae; genus Bombina; species Bombina bombina. The sequence goes on from NC_069503.1 coordinate 261,204,643, forward strand.
TTTAACTAGTGTTTGAGAGGCGGGAGTGCGGCAGTTTAGGGGTTAATCTATTTATTAAAATGGCGGGGATGTCCGGTCGGCAGATTAGGGGTTAATATATTTATTAAAGTGTTTCCAATGTGGGAAGGGGCTCAGTTTAGGGTTTAATAGGTAGTTTATGGGTGTTAGTGTACTTTTAGCACTTTAGTTAAGAGCTTTATGTTCCGGCGTTAGCCCATAAAACTCTTAACTACTGACTTTTAAATGCGGTAGGAGTCTTGACAGGAGAGGGTCTACCGCTCAATTCTTCCAAGACTTGTAATACCAGCGTTAGGCAAATCCCATTAAAAAGATAGGATACGCAATTGACGTAAGGGGATTTGCGGTATGCTCGAGTCGCGGAAGAAAAGTGAGCGATACACCTGTACCTGCCAGAATCGTAATACCAGCGGCGTTAAAAAGCAGCGTTGGGACCTCTCAACGCTGCTTTTTAAGGCTAACACAGGACTCGTAATCTAGCAGAATATGTTCAAAAATATTTGCTTTAAAGAAACACAGACATATCTATTTCCCTATTGAGTCCCTTAGGGTACAATGTTGGCTCTGCACACAGCCAAAAGAATCTACCTGAATGCAGCAAAGCTGCATCCTGGTGGATTCTGAAAATGGCAGGGTGGTGAAAGAATCGACCGCGGGTGGAATCTTTCACTACCCTGCCATTTTCGGAATCCACCTGGATGCAGTGTAGGCAAACTCGAAGCCTACGTAGGCAAACCCGAAGCCCGCACAAAGTATTAACAAACACCGAAACCGCCAACATTTCTTTAAGAAATATACTTGGAGTTGTTAACAAAATTGTGAAAAGCGGTTCTTTGCTGTAAAAATAATCTTCTTTATTAGCTTGAATAAAACAATACAGAAAATATGTGCAAGACTTACGCGTTTCGGCTAAACTGTTGTGCCGTAATCATAGACCATGCCTCCTGTCCTAACACCTGTAGTTTATATCACTCAGGTGGTTAGAATGCACACTCCCATTTAACTCCTTCTTCTCTACCTTACCATATTCATAACTGAAAAGACATATCTGGACTTAAAGCCTATAGCTATATTATCGCTTAGATTACTGCCAGTGCCTAATATTGTTTGGAGCCTTAAATATTATAGAAGACATCTATGTTTGTTTCACTTTGCCAGATATTACATACTTTACCCAAGACTTTTTGTGTTTCATAAAGCCATTGCATATTCTTAGGTCTGATATATCCATGTTACATATAAAACATACATTATTCATATATCTTATATTATATAAATTTACACAATATTTCATATTTTTTATATATAAACAACCATATACTTTCAAGGACTTTAACGTTATTGCCTTGCATGTTATGCATATCATAGTGGCAATATTTATCACAAACAATATCTAATGATTATATTCTTATAACATCTTAACTATAGCTGTTCAATATTCCATATTATATTAGCAGTAAATTATTTATTTAATGTTAAGCTTATTTAAAATGAACACCCAGTTATCAGCTTACTTCACATCTTTTTATTTGTGTTCAAATATAGTCTTATTGACTTCATTGTGTTATGTAAAGCATTTCCAATATATACCATTAACCTAATTATGCATTTACTTGTCTATACCATTAGGATAGCTAATACGTTTATTATCTAGATCTAGAATCAACAATTTATAATATCATGCTCTGAGTTGTATCCTAGGGGAACCTGTGTTTTTAACTTAAATATCCACTATGCCTCTTGTCTTTTGAGTTGGTTGAGTCTATCCCCACCTCTCTGTGGGTTTTTTTTTATCTCCTCTATAGCATTCCATTTGAATTTTCTTACATCCTGATTATGGACTTCAATGAAGTGCTTTGCTTGCGAAGAACAAGAAACTTCATTTTCAATATAGGAAAGATGCTCCCTGATTCTTGTCCTTACATATCGGGTGGTCAACTGGTCTTCCCTATGTACTGTTTTTTGTGTTCTTCACATTCAATTAGATAGATCACATACGGCTAGATTTAGAGTTTGGCGTTAGCCGTCAAAACCAGCGTTAGAGGCTCCTAACGCTGGTTTTGGGCTACCGCTGGTATTTAGAGTCAGTCAGGAAAGGGTCTAACGCTCACTTTGCAGCCGCAACTTTTCCATACCGCAGATCCCACTACGCCATTTGCGTATCCTATCTTTTCAATGGGATCTTTCTAACGCTGGTATTTAGAGTCGTGGCTGAAGTGAGCGTTAGAAATCTAACGACAAAACTCCAGCCGCAGAAAAAAGTCAGTAGTTAAGAGCTTTCTGGGCTAACGCCGGTTCATAAAGCTCTTAACTACTGTGCTCTAAAGTACACTAACACCCATAAACTACCTATGTACCCCTAAACCGAGGCCCCCCCACATCGCCCCCACTCTAATAAAAAAATTTAACCCCTAATCTGCCGACCGCACACCGCCACAACCTACGTTATCCCTATGTACCCCTAATCTGCTGCCCCTAACACCGCCGACCCCTATATTATATTTATTAACCCCAAATCTGCCGCCTCCAACGTCGCCGCCACCTACCTACAATTATTAACCCCTAATCTGCCGACCGGACCTCACCGCTACTATAATAAAGTTATTAACCCCTAATCCGCCTCACTAACCCTATAATAAATAGTATTAACCCCTAATCTGCCCTCCCTAACATCGCCGACACTTAACTTCAAGTATTAACCCCTAATCTGCCGACCGGACTTCACTGCTACTATAATAAATGTATTAACCCCTAAAGCTAAGTCTAACCCTAACACTAACACCCCCCTAAGTTAAATATAATTTAAATCTAACGAAATAAATTAACTCTTATTAAATAAATTATTCCTATTTAAAGCTAAATACTTACCTGTAAAATAAATCCTTATATAGCTACAATATAAATTATAATTATATTGTAGCTATTTTAGGATTAATATTTATTTTACAGGTAACTTTGTATTTATTTTAACCAGGTGCAATAGCTATTAAATAGTTAAGAACTATTTAATAGCTACCTAGTTAAAATAAGTACAAAATTACCTGTAAAATAAATCCTAACCTAAGTTAAAATTAAACCTAACACTACACTAGCAATAAATTAATTAAATAAAATACCTACACTTATCTACAATTAAACCTAACACTACACTATCAATAAATAAATTAAATAAAATACCTACAAATAAATACAATAACTAACTAAAGTACAAAAAATAAAAAAAGCTAAGTTACAAAAAATAAAAAAATTAATTACAAACATAATAAAAATATTACAACAATTTTAAGCTAATTACACCTACTCTAAGCCCCCTAATAAAAAAACAAAGCCCCCCAAAATAAAAAATGCCCTACCCTATTCTAAAATTAAAATAGAAAAGCTCTTTTACCTTACCAGCCCTTAAAAAGGCCTTTTGCGGGGCATGCCCCAAAGAATTCAGCTCTTTTGCCTGTAAAAAAAAAACATACAATACCCCCCCAACATTACAACCCACCACCCACATACCCCTAATCTAACCCAAACCCCCCTTAAATAAACCTAACACTAAGCCCCTGAAGATCTTCCTACCTTGTCTTCACCATGCCAGGTATCACCGATCGCTCCAGGCTCCGAAGTCTTCATCCAAGCCCAAGCGGGGGCTGGAGATCCATCATCCGGCTGAAGTCTTCTATCAAGCTGTGGCTGAAGAGGTCCAGAAGAGGCTCCAAAGTCTTCATCCTATTCGGGCAGAAGAGTAGATCCGGACCGGCAACCATCTTCCTCCAAGCGGCATCTTCTATCTTCATCCGATGACACGCGGCTCCATCTTGAAGACCTCCGGCGCGGATCCATCCTCTTCTTCCGACGTCCTAAGTCCGAATGAAGGTTCCTTTAAATGACGTCATCCAAGATGGTGTCCTTCGAATTCCGATTGGCTGATAGGATTCTATCAGCCAATCGGAATTAAGGTAGGGAAAATCTGATTGGCTGATTGAATCAGCCAATCAGATTGAGCTCGCATTCTATTGGCTGTTCCGATCAGCCAATAGAATGCAAGCTCAATCTGATTGGCTGATTGGATCAGCCAATCGGAATGAACTTGAATCTGATTGGCTGATTCCATCAGCCAATCAGATTTTTCCTACCTTAATTCCGATTGGCTGATAGAATCCCATCAGCCAATCGGAATTCGAGGGATGCCATCTTGGATGACGTCATTTAAAGGAACCTTCATTCGGACTTAGGACGTCGGAAGAAGAGGATGGATCTGCGCCGGAGGTCTTCAAGATGGAGCTGCTTGTCATCGGATGAAGATAGAAGACTGCGCTTGAAAGAAGATGGTCTTCTGCCCGGATAGGATGAAGACTTTGGAGCCTCTTCTGGACCTCTTCAGCCGCCGCTTGATAGAAGACTTCAGCCGGATGATGGATCTCCAGTCCCCGCTTGGGCTTGGATGAAGACTTCGGAGCCTGGAGCGATCGGTGATACCTGGCATGGTGAAGACAAGGTAGGAAGATCTTCAGGGGCTTAGTGTTAGGTTTATTTAAGGGGGGTTGGGGTTAGATTAGGGGTATGTGGGTGGTGGGTTGTAATGTTGGGGGGGGTATTGTATGTTTTTTTTTACAGGCAAAAGAGCTGAATTCTTTGGGACATGCCCTGCAAAAGGCCCTTTTAAGGGCTGGTAAGGTAAAAGAGCTTTTCTATTTTAATTTTAGAATAGGGTAGGGCATTTTTTTATTTTGGGGGGCTTTGTTATTTTATTAGGGGGCTTAGAGTAGGTGTAATTAGCTTAAATTTGTTGTAATATTTTTATTATGTTTGTAATTAATTTTTTTATTTTTTGTAACTTAGCTTTTTTATTTTTTGTACTTTAGTAATTTATTTAATTGTATTTATTTGTAGGTATTTTATTTAATTTATTTATTGATAGTGTAGTGTTAGGTTTAATTGTAGATAATTGTAGGTATTTTATTTAATTAATTTATTGCTAGTGTAGTGTTAGGTTTTATTGTAACTTAGGTTAGGATTTATTTTACAGGTAATTTTGTAATTATTTTAACTAGGTAGCTATTAAATAGTTCTTAACTATTTAATAGCTATTGTACCTGGTTAAAATAAATACAAAGTTGCTTGTAAAATAAATATAAATCTTAAAATAGCTACAATATAATTATAATTTATATTGTAGCTATATTAGGGTTTATTTTACAGGTAAATATTTAGCTTTAAATAGGAATAATTTATTTAATAAGAGTTAATTTATTTCGTTAGATTTAAATTATATTTAATTTAGGGGGGTGTTAGTGTTAGGGTTAGACTTAGCTTTAGGGGTTAATACATTTATTATAGTAGCGGTGAGGTCGGGTCGGCAGATTAGGGGTTAATTATTGTAGGTAGCTGGCGGTGACGTTGTGGGGGGCAGATTAGGGGTTAATAAATATAATATAGGGGTCGGCGGTGTTAGGGGCAGCAGATTAGGGGTACATAGGTATAATGTAGGTTGCGGCGGTGTACGGAGCGGCAGATTAGGGGTTAAAAAAAATATGCAGGGGTCAGCGATAGCGGGGTCGGCAGATTAGGGGTTAATAAGTGTAAGGTTAGGGGTGTTTAGACTTGGGGTACATGTTAGGGTGTTAGGTGCAGACATAGGAAGTGTTTCCCCATAGGAAACAATGGGGCTGCGTTAGGAGCTGAACGCTGCTTTTTTGCAGGTGTTAGGTTTCTTTACAGCTCAAACAGCCCCATTGTTTTCTATGGGGGAATCGTGCACGAGCACATTTTTTAAGCTGGCCGCGCCCGTAAGCACCGCTGGTATTGAGAGTTGCAGTGGCGGTAAATATGCCTGTATGCTCCCTTTTTGGAGCCTAACGCAGCCATTCTGTGAACTCTAAATACCAGCGGTATTTAAAAGGTGCGGGGGGAAAAAAGCCAGCGTTAGCTACGCGGGTCGTTACCGACAAAACTCTAAATCTAGCCGATAGTTTGTACTGCAGTTAATACACCCTTTTACTTCAAATTCTTCATTGGTTACATAAGACCTGAACTTCTTAGTTTTAATGATATAATTACAGGCTCTACATCTACTTTTACCACATCTATAAGTTCCTGAAGTTTGTAACCATGTACTGCCTTGTTCAGATACTTTAGTTTTTAGTTGACTAGGGGATAGTATATTTTCCAGGGTTCTTCCCTTTTTATAGACAAATCTACATCCCTTCTCAATTGTTTCTTTAAGTAATGTGTCCCCATTATAATATAAGATATATGAATTATGTATGTTTTATATGTAAGATGCATATATCAGACCTAAGAATACGCAATGGCATCATGAAACACAAAATGTTTTGGGTAAAGTATGTAATAGCTGGCAAAGTGAAACAAACATAAAATATTTAAGGCTCCAAACAATATTAGGCAGTAATCTAAGCGATAATATAGCTATAGGCTTTAAGGCCAGATATGTCTTTTCAGTTACGAATATGTTAAGGTAGAGAAGAAGGAGTTAAATTGGAGTGTGTATTCTAACCACCTGAGTGATATAAACTACAGGTGTTAGGACAGGAGGCATGGTCTATGATTACGGCACAACAGTTTAGCCGAAACGTGTAAGACCGCTCAGTCTTGCACATATTTTCTGTATTGTTTTATTCAAGCTAATAAAGAAGATTATTTTTACAGAAAAGAACCACTTTTCACAATTTTGTTTACATATCCTTATCCTGAACTTGGAGGAGCTAAGGAAGTATGCGGATACAAGCTGTTTTACCCAAGCGTGGATAAGGTATTTGTTACAAAGGGTTGCAGTTCAAGATACAGCAGAGTGCCCAATAGGAGCTGATCTCAGGAAACCCGGATATACAAGCGAGTAGCTGTGGTAATAGAAGAACACTGTGTTAGTCGACGTCTGGAGACGTAGATGGGGAGGTTGTGTGCCAGATCTTGTGAAAGCTGTAGCATGAGGGATAATTCCAACCCCAGGTAAGAGCCAGTGAGGCACCGGCAAGGGGAGTACGCTAACGCTCCTAAAAGTGAGGTTTTTGGCTGACATACCCGTTTCCCCCTTCCACACTACACTTATACTATCTGAGTTATAAGCTGCATATTGTATTGGGACACTGATTCACAGGGGTTTGGTATACCCGCGACTGCTACATTTTGATATGCCAATATATTTAGTGCTCTTAGCACATCGCTTATTGAACTTGGGGTTGTTACCATGGAATTGATCAGTATTACTTCAGACATGAGGGAGTGGGGGATCTTTGAAAATATTTTCCCTTGGTATGACCAGTTTGTTTTCCAGAGTTACTTGTTTTCCAGAGCTATAATTCTTAGAAACCTACAGCTAAAGCCAAATTATGCTCCTTTTATTATCTCAGATTATCAAAAATCACCTAAGGGTTAAATGCCCATATTCGTCTAAGCACAAACTGCATTTTAATTATTAACAACTACTAAATAAAGATATGAATTTATTTTTGAAACCTGCAGATGTAGATGGTAATCCATCATACCCTCACTTTGAATGCCCACATCCTATGAGATCTCCAGCCAGCTGCTCATATGTGCAGCTCATAAAAGCTAAGGGCTCATGGCAAAAATAACTGCTAATTTGCAATATCAGCCCAGATTCCCTCCACCACAGGCTCTGTACTCCTGAAACATCATGTTTTGACCTGTACACAACAGTATCTCCACACTAAGCACACATTAAAGAACACATCATATAAATATACCAAAGTAATATTTGCTGCAAAACATATTGGTCCCAAATACTAAAACTCCCCAAATGCCTCCTGGTCTGTTTAGCCAACTAACAAGATAACATGTTAAGCTTACACCATTGAGATGATTATCATTTTTTATCTGGGTATAATAGCATGACCAATCTTGTCCATGAGATAATATAATCCCAGAACTGACTGAGGAGCTCGTTGTAGAAGCCAACTCTCTCACCCTCATAGCCCTACAAAAAGCAAACAATGGTTGTCTGGAATACTGACATTTCATAGGAAGAAGAGCTAATTGGTCCTATGTCATGTTTATTATTAATGACATGAACAGGAGGAGTAGGGTTAGTTTGCGTTAGGGGTTGTGGTGGTGTAGGGGTATAGTGTAGGGTACTTGGGGTGGGCTAGTGGTGGTATAGGGGTTAATAGAATAGGTACTTGCAGTGGGCATGTAGCAGTATAGGGGTTAATAGGATAGTACTTGTGGTTGGCTAGTGGCTGTATAGTGGTTAATAGGATAGTACTTGCAGTGGGTATGTGGCGGTATAGGGGTTAATAGGATAGTACTTGTGGTTGGTTAGTGGCAGTATAGCGGTTAATAGGATAGTACTTGCAGTGGACTAGGGGCAGTTTAGGGGTTGACAGTATAGGTACTTGCAATGGGTATGTGGTGGTTTAGATATTTATTAGAGTGGTGTTGTTTACAATCGTGGGGTACTTTGGTTTATGGGAATTAGGATAAGTGGTTAGGCACAGCAGTTCTATGTCAAAGGATCCTTTACTATACATCGCCAATATTGACAGCAATGCTGGGTGTATTATCTATAGCCAGCATCGCCAACCAATGGCATGTATAGTAAACGCCTCTTGCGATTCTTTGGAATATGTCTCCACTTCGATCATCAGGCATATGTTTGAAAAACTATCAAATGCACTGATATGAGAGGTGGTTTTCAACGGTTTAGAAATCAGTTTGAGCCTTCCTAAGTTTAGGTTTTAACAAAGAATACCAAGAGAGCAAAGAAAATTTGATGACAAAACTAGATTGGAAAGTTGTTTAAAATTGCATGTCCTATCTAAATAATGAAAGTATAATTTTAACTTGACTGTCCCTTTAAGTATACATATATGTCATTTGATGTGAGTAGTAGTATTTTATACTTTTGTAGTCACATTATATATATATATATATATATATATATATATATTATAATACTCTATAAGACAGTTGATTCATGACAAACTTTCCATAAAGTACCTGAAATGGTTGAGAACTGTTGAGATACAGTGTTTTCTTAATCCATCTGTTTCCTTTATTCCCAAATGCTTGCCACAATAAATATCCCCTGGTGTTTCTCATACTTCTTTTGTAAATTGCAAATGAATAAACTTGTTTTCCATACATGTGATAATAGAAGCGGAAAATGCATGTTTTATTTTGATTATGAGTTGTAGCTGCTAGTTCTGGACTCAGCAAAACTGCTTGATTTCGGTAATGCTGAGGCTGAGAAGCCTCAATGTAGAGATAATTTCCTTTTATGGTTCCCAAGGTATGATCTTTCATAGGTCCAGTATTAAGTGTCGGAGTGGGCCCTTGAATTCTAGTCCAGTCAAAGTCGTCATCAGAATCTTGCATCCAATTGCAGAGTCCTTCTTCAAAGTTGCATTGTAATTCCGATTCTGAAATTGAATATACACATTTCTACTAATGCAACATAGTTCTTTGGTAAATACAAACATCAATAGAAAGTACCATGTATTGTGTTGATAGAATGTATCAATTGCTTTAACTGTCCATACAGACATTATTTACTACTCCATACAGTGCTATAACAAAATAGAATACAAGGAGAAGCCTGGGACGGATGTTAATGACATAAAAAGATACCACAATAGCAACACACCTGGATTTTTTTTTTTTTGGCCAATGGCAGTTTGCAGTGATGTGTACAAAAGTACAAAAGACAAGAATAGACTGGCAACTATCTCTCAGAGCATAACAATTATGGAATGGTATTTATACAAGTAGTCTTCTTTAATATGATATAGTTTGTGTCTTTAAGGTGATAAGTCAACAAAGACTTTAAGCTACCTCCTCTCTGTGGCAGAAACTACCTTTTTGTGCAGAGAATAGCTCTAAATATCATACAACTCAATTTAATTGTAATATGAGGAATGAATTTGGCATTGTACACATCCTTCTTTTCTCTGAGGACCATCATTAGACCAATTGGCAGGCAACAACTGGCCATCCATACCATAAAGCAGTGTCTTTCTTCTTATGTTCCCTTTGATAATACTTTTCCTAAGGTATATTATCATTCCCACATATTTAGATGACTTTTACTCTTAACATTGTTATACTTTAAATAAAGGGACAGTGTACTGCAAAATTGTTGTCCCCTTAATGTGTTTCCAATGAGTTTTTATACCAGCTGCAAAGTATATGAGAAATTGTTCCTGAATGTTTTCAATAAACCATGCAGCTCTAGTGCATAAGGTCACTGAGAAATTTGTGTTTTCTTGGAGAGTTCCCTTCAGATGAAATTACTCTTTGGGGGACAATACAGAGGGGGGGTAGTTATCAACACGTCTACTTTTCCTGCCTTCGCCGGTTCAATACGCCCGCCTAAGCTCGCCTCACATCGCCGCCGCGGACCTGCAAAATTTCACCTAAGTTATCAAAAAAGCTGTCAAAAAGCCGCGCACCAAGTACGGGGCGATGAGCAGCGGACTGTGAGAGTTATCACTCATCCGATCTCGCTGCTCTTCGGCTTTTTTACAGCTTTTTTGCTAGCCTGTCACTAAGCACCCACACTAAACTACACTGTTCTACCCCCTATACCGGCGACCCCGGACCCCCCCGCAACTAAATAAAGTTATTAACCCCTAAACCGCCGCTCCTAGACCCCGCCGCAACTCTTATAAATGTATTAATCCCTAAACCGCCGATCCCGGACACCGCCGCCACCTACATTATACCTAGTAACCCCTATCCTGCCCCCCTATACCGCCGCCCTCTATAATAAAGTTATTAACCCCTATCCTGCTGATCCCGGACCTCGCCGCAAATAAATAAATAATTTAACCCCTAAACCGCCGCTCCCGGACCCCGCCGCAACCTATATTAAACTTATTAACCCCTATCCTGCCCCCCTACACCGTCGCCACCTATAATAAATTTATTAACCCCTATCCTGCCCCCCCTACACCGCCGCCACTGTAATAAAATTATTAACCCCTAAACCTAAGTCTAACACTAACCCTAACACCCCCCTAACTTAAATATTAATTAAATACATCTAAATAATATTTCTATTATTAACTAAGTTAATCCTATTTAAAACTAAATACTTACCTATAAAATAAACTCTAATATAGCTACAATATAAATAATAATTATATTGTAGCTATCTTAGGATTTATTTTTATTTTACAGGCAACTTTCCATTTATTTTAACTAGGTACAATAGCTATTAAATAGTTAATAACTATTTAATAGCTACCTAGTTAAAATAAAGAGAAATTTACCTGTAAAATAAATCCTAACCTAAGTTACAATTACACCTAACACTACACTTTACTTTAATAAATTATTCCTATTTAAAACTAAATACTTACCTGTAAAATAAACCCTAAGATAGCTACAATGTAATTAATAATTACATTGTAGCTATTTTAGGATTTGTATTTATTTTACAGGTAACTTTGTATTTATTTTAGCTAGTTAGAATAGTTATTAAATAGTTATTAACTATTTAATAGCTACCTAGCTAAAAGAAATACAAAATTACCTGTAAAATAAATCCTAACCTAAGTTACAATTAAACCTAACACTACACTATCATTAAATTAATTAAATAAATTAACTACAAATAACTACAATTAAATACAATTACATAAACTAACTAAAGTACAAAAAATAAAAAAAGCTAAGTTACAAAAAATAAAAAAAATAAGTTACAAACATTTAAAAAATATTACAACAATTTTAAGCTACTTACACCTAATCTAAGCCCCCTAATAAAATAACAAAGCCCCCCAAAATAAAAAAATTCCCTACCCTATTCTAAATTTAAAAAGTTCAAAGCTCTTTTACCTTACCAGCCCTTAAAAGGGCCTTTTGCGGGGCATGCCCCAAAGAAAACTGCTCTTTTGCCTGTAAAAGAAAAATACAACCCCCCCCAACATTAAAACCCACCACCCACATGCCCCTAATCTAACCCAAACCCCCCTTAAATAAACCTAACACTATCCCCCTGAAGATCATCCTACCTTGAGTTGTCTTCAGCCAGCCAACCCACCGATGGAACCGAAGAGGAGATCCGGAGCGGCAGAAGTGATCCTCCAAGGGGCGCTGAAGAAGTCTTCCATCCGATGAAGTCATCATCCAGGCGGCGCTGAAGAAGTCTTCCATACGGGCGATGTCATCTTCCAAACGGCGCTGAAGAAGTCTTCCATCCAGGCGATGTCATCTTCCAAGCGAGGTCTTCAATCTTCTTCTTCAGGATCCATTTTCATTCCGCCGACGCGGAACATCCTTCTTCCCCGACGGACTACCGATGAATGAAGGCTCCTTTAGGGACGTCATCCAAGATGGCGTCCCTTCAATTCTGATTGGCTGATAGAATTCTATCAGCCAATTGGAATTAAGGTAGGAAAAATCTGATTGGCTGATTGAATCAGCCAATCAGATTGAGCTCGCATTCTATTGGCTGATCGGAACAGCCAATAGAATGCAAGCTCAATCTGATTGGCTGATTGGATCAGCCAATCGGATTGAACTTCAATCTGATTGGCTGATTCAATCAGCCAATCAGATTTTTCCTACCTTAATTCCGATTGGCTGATAGAATTCTATCAGCCAATCGGAATTGAAGGGACGCCATCTTGGATGACGTCCCTTAAAGGAGCCTTCATTCATCGGTAGTCCGTCGGGGAAGAAGGATGTTCCACGTCGGCGGAATGAAAATGGATCCTGAAGAAGAAGATTGAAGACCCCTCTTGGAAGATGACATCGCCCGGATGGAAGACTTCTTCAGCGCCACTTGGAAGATGACATCACCCGGATGGAAGACTTCTTCAGCGCCGCCTGGATGATGACTTCATCGGATGGAAGACTTCTTCAGCGCCCCTTGGAGGATCACTTCTGCCGCTCCGGATCTCCTCTTCGGTTCCATCGGTGGGTCGGCTGGCTGAAGACAACTCAAGGTAGGATGATCTTCAGGGGGGTAGTGTTAGGTTTATTTAAGGGGGGTTTGGGTTAGATTAGGGGTATGTGGGTGGTGGGTTTTAATGTTGGGGGGGTTGTATTTTTCTTTTACAGGCAAAAGAGCTTAATTCTTTGGGGTATGCCCCGCAAAAGGCCCTTTTAAGGGCTGGTAAGGTAAAGAGCTTTGAACTTTTTTAATTTAGAATAGGGTAGGGCATTTTTTTATTTTGGGGGGCTTTGTTATTTTATTAGGGGGCTTAGATTAGGTGTAAGTAGCTTAAAATTGTTGTAATATTTTTTAAATGTTTGTAACTTATTTTTTTATTTTTTGTAACTTAGCTTTTTTATTTTTTGTACTTTAGTTAGTTTATGTAATTGTATTTAATTGTAGTTATTTGTAGTTAATTTATTTAATTAATTTAATGATAGTGTAGTGTTAGGTTTAATTGTAACTTAGGTTAGGATTTATTTTACAGGTAATTTTGTATTTCTTTTAGCTAGGTAGTTATTAAATAGTTAATAACTATTTAATAACTATTCTAACTAGCTAAAATAAATACAAAGTTACCTGTAAAATAAATATAAACCCTAAAATAGCTAAAATGTAATTATTAATTACATTGTAGCTATCTTAGGGTTTATTTTACAGGTAAGTATTTAGTTTTAAATAGGAATCATTTATTAAAGTATAGTGTAGTGTTAGGTGTAATTGTAACTTAGGTTAGTTTTTATTTTACAGGTAAATTTCTCTTTATTTTAGCTAGGTAGCTATTAAATAGTTAATAACTATTTAATAGCTATTGTACCTAGTTAAAATAAATTGAAAGTTACCTGTAAAATAAAAATAAATCCTAAAATAGCTACAATATAATTATTATTTATATTTTAGCTATATTAGGGTTTATTTTAAAGGTAAGTATTTAGTTTTAAATAGGATTAATTTAGTTAATAATAGAAATATTATTTAGGTGTATTTAATTAATATTTAAGTTAGGGGGGTGTTAGGGTTAGTCTTAGACTTAGGTTTAGGGGTTAATAATTTTATTACAGTGGCGGCGGTGTAGGGGGGGCAGGATAGGGGTTAATACATTTATTATAGGTGGCGACGGTGTAGGGGGGGCAGGATAGGGGTTAATAAGTTTAATATAGGTTGCGGCGGGGTCTGGGAGCGGCGGTTTAGGAGTTAAATTATTTATTTGCGGAGAGGTCCGGGATCGGCAGGATAGGGGTTAATAACTTTATTATAGAGGGCGGCGGTATAGGGGGGGCAGGATAGGGGTTAATAGGTATAATGTAGGTGGCGGCGGGGTCAGGGAGCGGCGGTTTAGGGGTTAATACATATATTATAGTTGCGGCGGGGTCTAGGAGCGGCGGTTTAGGGGTTAACATGTTTATTATAGTGGCGGTGGGCTCCGGGAGCGGCGGTTTAGGGGATAATACATTTATTTAGTTGCGGCGGTGTAGGGGGGGCAGATTAGGGGGTGTTTAGACTCGGGGTATATGTTAGGGTGTTAGGTGTAGACAGCTCCCATAGGAATCAATGGGATGTCTGGCAGCAGCGAAAATGAACTTTCGCTATGGTCAGACTCCCATTGATTCCTATGGGATCCGCCGGGTACGCTGGGCCGGAAAAGTGCCGAGCGTACCTGCTAGTTTTTTGATAACTAGCAAAAGTAGTCAGATTGTGCCACACTTGTGTGCGGAACATCTGGAGTGACGTAAGAATCGATCTGTGTCGGACTGAGTCCGGCTGATCGAAACTTACGTCCCAAAATTCTACTTTTGCCGGTCTGTAGCCTTTGATAACTAAGGCGAATCAGCCTCGCCACAAATACGCTGCGGAATTCCAGCGTATTTGAGGTTGACAACTTGATAACTACCCCCCAGAGTCTCATAAACTCTCATGTTTTCCAGCAAACAAAACCATAGAATCAAGATAAGCGCAAAATGTATATAAAGAAAACTGATTTAAAGTTCCTTCAGAACTGAGGAAAAACTACCATTGGTTCAGCAGGGCCCTAGTGTGCATAGGCATGTGCCTATGTGGTCATTATCTGTGTATAGATACTCATCAGCATTATACTGTGCAGCATAGTCATCAGTGTATATATACTCACATCATTGCACAGTGCAGTGTGTTTACTTTTAGTATATATATATTATATCATTATACAGCACAGCATATTCGTATATAGAGTAGTGTATAGTGCTTTGGGTATAGTGTATAGAAATATATCATGTTAAAGCACAGTCAGTGTATAAATACTCAGTATCATTATAAAGTGCAGCATTCTCATTATCAGTGTGTAATGTATATACCTATATATGGCTTAACAGAAAAAGGGTTGTTGCAGTATTGGTCCCACAGAGAATGTTCCTTTAGAAGTTTGTCATACTTTTTAATGGACCAACAAAATCAAGTTTTTTTATTTTATAAGCTTTCAATACTGCACATTTCTCTTCTTCAGATGTAGATAAAAGCTTTGTGAAAAAGGAGGCTTATATATCTTGTACATTTAGGGCCAGATTACAAACATTTGTGCACGAGTGATATTGGGTTTTCACGTTTGTTTGCGTACAGGTATTACAAGTTAAAAGTTAACACGATCACTTGAGCGCAATTCAAGTTAACGCTCGTCAGATCAGCACATCCTCAGAGCTCTGGTTAACTGTTTTGCAAAACAAAAAAGTCTCACAAAACACATCAAAAATATATTACAAAGCACAGTTACATTCATAATTACACCATCTGATAAAAATTATTTTTAAAAAAAAAATCAACAAAAAAATTATAAGGGCTCAAAGATATGCGGTTTCAGGTGATAGAAAAAAAAAAGCAGTCAAAGGGCTTAACCATTGAGATACATACATATACATGTGTCTATATACAATATGTGTACATATGTATTTATGTGTGTATTTACAGACATATATACACATATAAATACGTGTGTACACATACATAGACATTTATATAAGTGCATTGGAACCCTTTGCAATTAAGTAGATGAAAATATGTTAAAGGATATTTATGCAATATTCATTTTTAAAAAAGTGTTATACTGGGTATTTACTGCAAATATTTCACAATCCAGTGTTCTGCACATAGCCGAATATGTTCTATGTATTTAACAGATATTCCTATATATAACTGTAAACATCTATACCTATACCTATATATATATATATATATATATATATATATATATATATAGGTATAGATATATATTGCGTAAAAACTGATTATATATATGTAGAAATATGTATTTATTGAATTAATAGAACTTATTCTGTTATGTGATGAACATTGGAATGTGAAATATTCATACTTTCATGTCGGGTTTGCGCTTAAGTAGGGTTAGTTTTTTTCTCCATTTTTTTTGCTCTGTTGACCTCTATGGGAGAAGAGGTTATTGCAATATTATAAGTTTGGCTTTTTGCACACGTCGGGTAAGTGCGAGAGCGCAAACTTTTTTATTTTAACTCATAGTACCAACAAGTTTTTTTCTAGCGCAATTAGCACTCTAGTGAAAGCGCTAAATAGCGCTCCACTCATAATCTGACCATTAATGATTTTTTAAAAAATTAAAAAATTAAAAGGAATAATCTAGATAATTGTATTAACAGAATGTCAGTTCTTATCAATAGATTCCCACGAAGGCAGGGATGTAAGTGTAAAAACAGCAGACTGGATGCCTAAGATATTTTATAGTTTCACAACTCGCCAGAGTGTGTCATAAATAGGGATGAGCGAAGGTGTTTATATTCAAATTCGAATGTTAGAACAAATGTTATTGTAGAAAAACAAAATTTATGCTTAGCTGATAAATTTCTTTCTTTCCAGATATGGTGAGTCTACGGCTTGAGTAATTACTGTTGGGAAAATCACTCCTGGCCTGCAGGAGGAGGATAAGAGCACCACAGTTAAACTGCAAAGTATCAATCCCTTACCCACAACCACAGTCATTCTACCGAAGGGAAATGGAGAAAAAGGAGTAACACAAGGTGTAGAGGTGCCTGAGGTTATAGAAAAAAGAGAAAGACTGTCTTAAAATAAAGGGACTCACCATATCCAGAAATAAATTAATTTATCAGTTAAGCATACATTTTGCTTTTTATCAGGTAAGCATACATTTTGTTTTTCTTTCTATATATATATTGTGAGTCTACGGCTTGAGTAATTACTGTTGGAAACCAATACCCAAGCTAGAGGACACGGCTAAATAGGGAGGGACAAGATAGGCAGTCCTAAACAGAAGGCTAGACCGTTTGAAGAACCTTTCTCCTAAAAGAAGCCTCAGCCGAGGCAAAAGTATCAAATTTGTAAAATTTTGAAAAAGTATGTAGAGAAGACCAAGTTGCAGCCTTGCAAATTTGTTCCACAGAAGCTTCATTTTTGAAAGCCCAAGAAGAGGAAACCAAACAAATTATACTTCATAACCAAAAAGAAAGAGTAGTAGCAGTAGCTTTCTGACTTTTACGTTTTCTAGAGAAACAGACACAGAGGGCAGAGGATTGGCGAAAATCCTTAGTCACCTGTAAGTAGAATTTAAGAGCACAGACAACATCCAAATTGTGTAACAAACGTTCTTTGAAAAAGGATTAGGAAGGAAACCTAAGTTAGTACGAAGAACCACCTTATCAGCATGAAATATAAGATAAGTGGAATCACACTGCAGAGCTTAGAGTTTTGAGACTCTTCAAGCAGAAGAGATAGCAACATGAAACAAAACCTTCCAAGATAACAACTTAATGTCTATGGAATGCAATGGCTCAAACGGAGCCAGCTGTAAAACTTTAAGAACAAGGTTAAGGCTCCAAGTCGGAGCAACAAACTTAAAGACAGGCCTGATTTTGACCAAAGCCTGACAAAAAGATTGCACATCTGACACCTCTACCAAACGTTTATGCTGTAAAACTGATAAAGCAGAAGTCTGACCCTTCAGGGTACTGACTGACAATCCCTTCTCCAGGCCTTTATGAAGAATAGATGAAATTCTAGGAATTTAAATTCTACTCCAAGAGTAGCCCTTGGATTCACATCAATAAAGATATTTATGCCCTATCTTATGGTAAATCTTTCTAGTAACAGGCTTGCAAGCCTGAATCATGGTCTCAATGACTGACACGCTTAGACAGAATTAAGCGTTCAATCTCCAAGCATTCAGCTTCAGAGAAACGAGATTTGGATGAAGGAAGGGACCCTGAATCAGAAGGTCCTTCCTCAGAGCTAGTCTCCAAGGTGGGAGAGATGACATCTCCACTAGATCTGCAAACCAGATCCTGCAAGGCCATGCAGGGGCTATTAGATTGACTGATGCCCTCTCCTGTTTGATACAAGCAATGACTCATGGAAGGAGAGCAAATGGAAGAAACAGGTATGCCAACATTGAAAACCCAAGCAACAGCCAGAGCATCTATCAGAACAGCCTGCAGATCTCTTGACCTTGAACCGTACCTTGGAAGCTTGGCGTTCTGACGGGACACCATCAGATCTAACTCCGGCACCCCCCATTTGAGGACTAAGCTAGAAAACACCTCCGGATGGTGTTCCCACTCCACAGGATGAAAAGTCTGTCTGCTCCCAGTTGTCTACTCCTGGAATGTGGATGGCAGATAAACATCAATTGTGGGTCTCTGCCCACTGAAGAATCCAAGTAACCTCCTTTATGGCTAAGGAACTCCAAGTTCCTCTCTGGTGATTGATATAAGCCACAGAGGTTATGTTGTCTGACTGGAACCTAATAAACTGGGCTGAGGAAAACTGAGGCCAAGCCAATATGTTGATGGGAAGAGCAGACTCCTCCCAAGTCCAATCAGCCACCAGCAGGGAGGTGTCAATCAACCCGATCGTACTTGATTGGGTTGAATTGTGGCGATGTCTGTCCGCCTGCTCAGAGCAGGCGGACAGGGTTATGGAGCAGCGGTCTTTAGACCGCTGCTTCATAACTGCTGTTTCTGGCGAGTCTGCAGGCTTGCCAGAAACACTGACCCTCAAGTTCCATTCAGAGCTTGATAGATAGGCCCCTTAGTGTGTTCAGCAAGTATTTTATGATGTCCATGGAAGCCACCATCAGACCGATTACCTCCATACATTGAGATACTGGAGGATAAGCAGTAGTGTGAAGAGAGAGGCAAGAGGAAATGATTTTGTTTTTCCTGACCTCTGTCAGACAAATCTATTATGGTCCCTAATAACACTACTCTTAGCAGGGGAAAGGGAGCTTTTTTCCAGATTCACATTCGAGGAACGAAGAAAAGACAACAATATCTCTGTGTGAGATTTTGCTTGTTGAAAAGATGGCGCCTGAACCAATATGTCATCCAGGTAGGGTGATACAGCAATTCCACAAGAACCGATCACTGCCAAAAGAGCCCCCAGAACCTTTTAAAAAAATCTGGGAGCCGTGGCTAGACCAAATCGAAGGGCCACAAACTGGAAATGTTTGTCCAGAAAGGCAAATCCTGTGAATAGGAACATGAAAATATGCATCCTTTAGGTCTATGGTTGTCATGAACTGACCCTCTTGTACTAAAGGAAGAATGGAGCGTATAGGCTCCATCTTGGAGGATGGAACTTTGAGAAACTTGTTTAGACACTTCAAGTCTAGAATAGGACGGAAAGTTCCCTCTTTTTTGGGAACCACAAAGAGGTTGGAGTAGAACCCGAGACCCTGTTCCTGCACTGGAACTGGAACTATCACTCCCAGGGAGGAACGATGTTGTATACATTTCAAGAACACCTCTCTCTTTATCTGGTCTGTAGATAATCTTGAGAGAGGAATCTGCCTCTGGGAGAAAAATCCTTGAATCCCAATTTGTAACCCTGGGATACTATGTCCACTGTCCAGGGATCTGGGACATCTCGTATCCAGGCTTGAGAGAACTGAGAAAGTCTGCCCCCCACCTGATCTGATCCTGGATGGGGGCAAACTCTCCATGCTGATTTGGAATCAGCTGCAGGTTTCTTTGATTGTTTCACCCTTGTTCCAAGACTGATTGGGTTTCCAAGAAGACTTGGATTGTTAATGCTTGGAAGAAGGGGAAGGCTTTCCACTGA
Organism: Bombina bombina; assembly: GCF_027579735.1. NCBI lineage: Eukaryota > Metazoa > Chordata > Amphibia > Anura > Bombinatoridae > Bombina > Bombina bombina. Next base: position 261,224,642 of record NC_069503.1, read on the forward strand.
AGTTAAGGAATAGAATTACTCTAATATCCTTAAGGCCTATTCCTCTAATCTTGAGGTAGAAAACACCCTTTTTCACCCGTAATATTAGAGATAATTTCTGCCAAACCGGGTCCAAACAAGGTTTTGCCCTTGTAAGGAATCACCAGAAGCTTGACTTTAGAGGAAACATCTGCAGACCAGGATTTCAACCATTACCCCCTGTGGGATAGGACAGCTAAACTAGAAGTTTTAGCTCCTAGTCTAACAACCTGTAAAATGGCATCTGCAATAAAGGAGTTGGCCAACTTAAGAGCTTTAATCCTATCCTGAATTTCAGCCAAGGAAGTCTCTTTGAAGAGAATCAGACAAGGCGTAGAACCAAAATGAGGCTGCACTAGTCACGGTGGCAATACACACCGCAGGTTGCCATTGGAGACCTTGATGAACATAAATCTTTTTCAAATAAGCCCCCAGCTTCTTGTCCATCGGATCCTTAAAAGAGCAGCTATCCTCAATTGGAATAGTGGTTCTCTTAGCCAGAGTGGAAATGGCCCCTTCAACTTTGGGTACAGTATACCAAGGGTCTTTATTGGAGACCTCTACAAGAAACATTTTCTTAAAAATGGGAGAAGGGGAAAAAGACACCCCTGGTTTCTCCCATTCCTGTGAGATAATCTCCCTAGCACGGTCCGGCACAGGAAAAACCTCTGAAGTGGAAGGTTCATCAAAGAAACTATCAAGTTTACTAGATTTCTTAGGAGGGACAACAACAGGGGTATCGGAGTCATCTAAAGTAGTTAAAACCTCCTTTAACAATACACAAAGGTGTTCAAGCTTAAATCTGAAGGATACCACCTCAGTCTCAGTACGAATCTGTACGAATCTGAGATATCACCCTCAGAAAGTCCTGATGTATCTTCCTCATCAGACTTATGAGAAAGGGCAACTTGGGAAGCAGAACTGAGGACAGGCACCTTACTTTCTGAATTTCTAGATTTCCTCTTGCATTTTCCCTGTAATCTGGGAATGGCAGCTAATGCTGCAGATACCACTGAAGATACCTGGGCAGCAATTTCTGCTTTTAAATAAACTCCACTAGGAGTTATAGAGGAACCACAGGGCACTGCATATGACACCATTGAGGCTTGGGACGTAGCAGGAGAAAGCTGTGGTATTATTTTAACAGCATCATACTGATAGACATTAGGCTCAAAAATGTTACCTTTATTTTGCAAGGTTTTCTTGACACATGAAGAACAAAATTGCATAGGAGCTGCAATTTGTGCATCTAAACATAATAAGCATGAATTCATGAGAGCAGGCTCGTTCACTATATCAGACATGTTGTGAAACAGTAAATAAACTTGTATAGATACATTTCAAAGATTTTAATATTCAATATATTTAAATTTTATCCCAAATTAGAATTGATCCCCAGCTAAAATTATGTGAGAAAAGTTAAGAAAAAAACATTTAATAAACATCAGATAAACTTCTAAAATACCCCTCAGGCAATGCCACACCTTAATTACTGAGGTGCCTTACCGCTACCAATTAAGACTGGATCACCAAAAAATGGAGAAAAACAACTTTTTCCTCAGAAACGTTATGACGTAAAGCCATGTGACCGCAACTGCCAAGCTCTGCAACACAGAGAGGCCCTAAAAATAGCTTCCTGGTACACTGAGTACCAGAAATAACCGTTTTTTCAAACCGAACAGTTTAAAATGTTGCATTGTTTTATTTTAAAGCAATGGGGAAATTAATAAGCTGCTGAAATAGAAAAGTCAGCCTTACTTTCAGTTTAAACTTGAATTGTTTTATCAAGTAAATACCATTACCCCCTGTGGGATAGGACAGCTAAACTAGAAGTTTTAGCTCCTAGTCTAACAACCTGTAAAATGGCATCTGCAATAAAGGAGTTGGCCAACTTAAGAGCTTTAATCCTATCCTGAATTTCAGCCAAGGAAGTCTCTTTGAAGAGAATCAGACAAGGCGTAGAACCAAAATGAGGCTGCACTAGTCACGGTGGCAATACACACCGCAGGTTGCCATTGGAGACCTTGATGAACATAAATCTTTTTCAAATAAGCCCCCAGCTTCTTGTCCATCGGATCCTTAAAAGAGCAGCTATCCTCAATTGGAATAGTGGTTCTCTTAGCCAGAGTGGAAATGGCCCCTTCAACTTTGGGTACAGTATACCAAGGGTCTTTATTGGAGACCTCTACAAGAAACATTTTCTTAAAAATGGGAGACGGGGAAAAAGACACCCCTGGTTTCTCCCATTCCTGTGAGATAATCTCCCTAGCACGGTCCGGCACAGGAAAAACCTCTGAAGTGGAAGGTTCATCAAAGAAACTATCAAGTTTACTAGATTTCTTAGGAGGGACAACAACAGGGGTATCGGAGTCATCTAAAGTAGTTAAAACCTCCTTTAACAATACACAAAGGTGTTCAAGCTTAAATCTGAAGGATACCACCTCAGTCTCAGAAAAAGGAATTATACTGTACGAATCTGAGATATCAACCTCAGAAAGTCCTGATGTATCTTCCTCATCAGACTTATGAGAAAGGGCAAATTGGGAAGCAGAACTGAGGACAGGCACCTTACTTTCTGAATTTCTAGATTTCCTCTTGCATTTTCCCTGTAATCTGGGAATGGCAGCTAATGCTGCAGATACCACTGAAGATACCTGGGCAGCAATTTCTGCTTTTAAATAAACTCCACTAGGAGTTATAGAGGAACCACAGGGCACTGCATATGACACCATTGAGGCTTGGGACGTAGCAGGAGAAAGCTGTGGTATTATTTTAACAGCATCATACTGATAGACATTAGGCTCAAAAATGTTACCTTTATTTTGCAAGGTTTTCTTGACACATGAAGAACAAAATTGCATAGGAGCTGCAATTTGTGCATCTAAACATAATAAGCATGAATTCATGAGAGCAGGCTCGTTCACTATATCAGACATGTTGTGAAACAGTAAATAAACTTGTATAGATACATTTCAAAGATTTTAATATTCAATATATTTAAATTTTATCCCAAATTAGAATTGATCCCCAGCTAAAATTATGTGAGAAAAGTTAAGAAAAAAACATTTAATAAACATCAGATAAACTTCTAAAATACCCCTCAGGCAATGCCACACCTTAATTACTGAGGTGCCTTACCGCTACCAATTAAGACTGGATCACCAAAAAATGGAGAAAAACAACTTTTTCCTCAGAAACGTTATGACGTAAAGCCATGTGACCGCAACTGCCAAACTCTGCAACACAGAGAGGCCCTAAAAATAGCTTCCTGGTACACTGAGTACCAGAAATAACCGTTTTTTCAAACCGAACAGTTTAAAATGTTGCATTGTTTTATTTTAAAGCAATGGGGAAATTAATAAGCTGCTGAAATAGAAAAGTCAGCCTTACTTTCAGTTTAAACTTGAATTGTTTTATCAAGTAAATATGTGTCAGAAAATAAAGCCTAATAAAAACATTGTACCCTTTCTTTTTAAAAGAGTTTAAATGTTAGTCTCACACATGCTACAGTGCCTGCTTCATGCCCCAGTGTAACCCATACAATAGGATTATCTATGTCCCAATAAAAAAACAGTGTCTTTTAATTTGTTAAGTGCATGTTCTTTCCAACTAGAAGAAAAAGCACTTACCTGCTCTGCTGTATGTAGACAGTTACAAGGTATGAGAAGACACAGTTCTTCACAGAGACCTTTGAAAAAGAAATAAAAGAGTAGCCGACTCTGGCTTTCTAAACTAGGGCAGCAATTGTTAGGAAAACGCAGTAAGTACCTCTTTACAAATTCTCAACTGCTTGAAAGCCAACACTACCCGACTGCAAGGAATAACGTGGAATACGGCTATACCCCAAAACTTGCTTGTAGATTAAATCAAAATTTTCCTTCAGACACCTAAACTTCACCTCCTCCATGCACCGAAGGCAAAGAGAATGACTGGTGGGTTGTGGGTAAGGGAGTGATACTTAGCAGTTTAACTGTGGTGCTCTTTGCCTCCTCCTGCTGGCCAGGAGTGATATTCTCAACAGTAATTACTCAAGCCGTAGACTCACCATATCTTAGGAAAGAAATTCAATTTACATAATCAAATGTTTAGTAAGAACAAATATTCTTAAAAAATCTATAATGGAATGCTAGTTATGGTTTTCGAATGTCACTTTCAAATTTGAATGTTTATAATTAGATCAAATGTCCACAGTGGAAATGTTTAAATGTGACATTTGATTTAACAAATACTGTTCAGAAGTTCAATAGTTCATGTGGTAGGGAATTTAGTAAATTGATACATAATAGATACAAATAAATAAAGTTGTATGTTTCTATTTCAAATATTGTATAATTTGAATATTACATTTAAAGAAAGCATTAAAGATACTATTAGAAATAAATAAATTCAAATTTTTCAAATTCAAATATTGGTTAATTCAAATTAGTTTATTAGAAAAATTTGAATTAAATATTACATTTAAAGAAAGCATTAGAAATACTATTACATTAAACAAATGTTAGACTGTTGTACAAATATTCGATATTCAAAACGAATGAACGAATGTGTTAAAATTCACTTAATTTTTCGAATGTTGTGAAACATTCACCCATCTCTAGTCATAAAGTCAGAGTCTAGATTCAGGCCAGAATTTCTGGAATTAAAAAAATTGATGTATGTTAATTCCCTTGTCCTTTGATCAACTTTTATAAATTTTCCTTTAAAATTAATACTTTTAAATTCTTTACAGAGTGTCAAGGTAGTGAGAAATGTTTACCCATTGGAATTCCTGTATCTGGGTGGTAAATGCAGTGTCTGTGATGATTCATCATATGGGAACTTTTTGCACGGAATTAGATATATTACACTCCTGGATTTGTAGGAACATGATCCTTTAATGAGTGTTGGCTTTTGATGTGATGTCTATGGAGTGGTTTGATTACTGATGTGTTGACATTTGGCACATTTCTTCCTGTTGCAGGGTTTAGTGTCAGGGGTGTCTGTTCACCATTCAGTCTGTTCTTGATGAGTAGTCTGTGCAGGTTAGCGGGAAAGCTTGTGTGATAAGATTGGTGGTTCAGTGAATATGTTTATGAAATCCTGATCCTTATTTAATATAGGTTGTAAATCCTTAACAATTTGTTTGAGTGGTGTTGTTGCTTTGTTGTAAGTAATAACAAGGGGGATTTTTTCTCTCTATATATTTCAAAAGGTTGTCCTGGATATTTTTATGTATTTTTCAAGTATCTCATATTTGACCCTTTTGTCGAAACATTGAATATATTGATCCATGTTTGTATTTAATCCTGTGAGGAAAGTCCAGTCTGAAGTTTTTTTGGAGATTTGAAAGTATTAATAGTTTCTTCACCTTGACAGGATTCTTTGAGATGTAGTCTTCTGAAATAATTAAAAATTCACAACCCTTTAAGCACAACATACTACTCTCCATATGCAGAACAGTTATGCCAAAGGACAAGTGAATGTCTGAGAAACCATTTGATACACCTAATCTATTTAAAAAAGTATTGATATTCACAAAAATCAAAGATATTTTAAATAATAAATAAAAAATACCATGCCTTTGACAGACGTCATACACTGAAAATATTGTATTACAATTATACCAAAACCTTGATGATTTTATACACCCAAAAAAAAAAAAAAGGAAACTGGGATCACTACTGGACAGCAAAGTTAGACCAATGGTAAGGGACAATAAATCACTGGATCTTGATACCACAACGTACATCAATACACCTTTGAATGGACAGTCTACTCTAACATTGTTATTATTTAAAAATATAGATAATCCCTTCATTACCCATTCCCCAGTTTTGCACAGCCAACATGTTTATATTAATATATTTTTTACCTCTGTGATTACCTTGTATATAACTAAGCCTCTACTGACAGCCCCCTTGTCTCAGGGCTGTTTATTTATTATCTATTGACTTGCATTTTAGCCATGTGATAAGAGGCCGTCTGTAGTGACTTTGAAACAGGCAGAAATGTAGAGGTTTAAATGTTATAAAGTATATTAATATAACAACGTTGGTTGTGCAAAGCTGGGAATGGGTAGTAAAGGCGTTATCTAGCTTTTTAAACAATAACAATTTTGGTGTAGATTGTCCCTTTAATACAATCATCTCTAGTCAATTTGAATACAAACCACGTATCACCCACAGAAAATGCAGTACTTTATAAAGGACTATCTTCTGCCCCACATAGGAGTTTGAAAAAATCAAATTCTGTGGAGAACTGGAGGATTATTTTTAAAGACGAGTTTCAAACAATTATTTCATGGTGAATAAACTATTGTAGCACCATCAACAAATGCATGATAAAAAGACAATGCAATAGCATGTAGTCTGAACTTTAAATGAGTAATAGATTTTTTTTCTGACAAATTTCTAAATTATGTCTATTTTCCCTCCACTTGTATCATATGCATATATGTATATTCTGTGAATTCTTGCACATGCTCAGTAGGGGCTGGTGACTCAATAAGAGTAAATAAAAAAAGACTGCACATTTTGTTAATGGAAGTAAATTGTAAAAAAAAATAAAAAATTGCATGCTCTACTTTATCTGAATCATGAAAGTTTAAAGGATCATGTACCTGCAAACCCAGGAATGTAATATATTTAATTCAGTGCAAAAAGTGCTCTCATATGAATGTATAGGTAAATAGAAACAAACAACCAATAAACAAAAGGATGACTCGTGACAGAAACTGCATACACCACCCAGATACAGGAAACCCAGGCCCCCATTACATATGCGGCATCGCCCGCAAATGCCGGCAACGCCGTTTTTTGCGTGTTTTTGGTATCCTATATAAATGTGGCACGTATATTTCACCCATCGGAAGTAGTTTTTTTACCCATAGACTAACATAGAAAAAACACGCAATTTGGTATCCAGTATCCAATATTTCACCTCGCCATAAAAAGCAGCCGTAGCAAGCCTTGCGCTGAGTATTGGAGCACTTTAACTCCCTAAAATGCCTGCAAAAAAAAAAACTTACACCTAACGCATGCGCAATGTCTATCTACCTGTCAACCGCCATCCCCCACCGCTATAACTAATAAAAAAGTGTATTAACCCCTAAACCGCCATAGCCCACAATGCAATAAACCTATTCTAGTATTAACCCCTAAACCACCATAGCCCACATACGGCTAGATTTAGAGTTTTGTCGGTAACGACCCGCGTAGCTAACGCTGGCTTTTTTCTGGCCGCTCCATAAAAATAACTCTGGTATTGAGAGTCCACAGAATGGCTGCGTTAGGCTCCAAAAAAGGAGCGTAGAGCATATTTAACGCAGCTTCAACTCTCGATACCAGAGTTGCTTACGGACGCGGCTAGCCTCAAAAACGTGCTCGTGCACGATTCCCCCATAGGAAACAATGGGGCTGTTTGAGCTGAAAAAAAAACTAACACCTGCAAAAAAGCCGCGTTCAGCTCCTAACGCAGCCCCATTGTTTGCTATGGGGAAACACTTCCTTTTTTTTTTATTTTTTTTTTATTTTTCCTTTTATTAGAAATTATTGAACAAACATAAAAAGAAAACATATCATACTGTACATCAGTACAAAAGAATGAATACATAACATATAACACAGTAACCAAAAAAAAAAATATCTGGGATAACATCAAATCAAATCCACTCGGGTCAAGGTTATTAGACCCACCATTCAAAAGTAAAGTCCGTGTGGATGGTTGTTAACCATAACATTATACAGAAGAACTCAGACTAGAAGACAATCCCCTCCATCATGAGGATTACCAGCAAAGACATATACATTTTAATAGTAATATAACATAAAGTGTAACTTGCTTATATTTTGCTAAACATGTCATATTATTCATCATATGGAGACATTCTATCACTAAATCTATTATTTTAATAATAAAAAAAAATAATTCCTAACTCACGGGCAATGTGAAATTCAACCAAGAAACATATTTTGGTTACTTAGTCATAATCTTTCACCACTATCGTTTATTCAATAAGACCTTATTATCTTGAAACGGAACAAAACATATGAAATGATAAAGAAGGAAAGGAGAGAAAAAGAAAAAAAAAAAAAAGAACAGATATTCACTCTCTCTCCCCCCGCCCACGTCACCCCACCCGACCCGCCTCTGCATCGTCTGTACTTTGCCTGCCATATTAATCCAATCTAGGCAGTATCATCTAAGAGTTGTTTATTAGCAATAGTTAACTCCATAGACACTGACCCCCGAAGGGGGGAAATCAGTTGTAATTGTATTTCCTTCGGAAAGCTGGCAATTACGTTCCACCATTTTAATATAAAACGATTGACTTGTGTTTCTGAGTTTATTGATGTGTCCATTTGCTCCATAATCATTACATTTTTCAGTTTTTTAATAAATTCTGTTAAGGTTGGGGCTTTACTAGATTTCCAATATTTTAATATGAGTAGTCTACCGACCATTATTGCTGAGTTTAATTGACATATATGCTTATGTGTGCCAATTTTATATCCATTTATAAAGAACATTATATGTTCCAATTTGAATTGAAAGTGTATATGGTTGATTCTATTTTACCCCTCTTCTTATTAGCATATTTCATATAAAAAAATACTTTCATTCTTTTTTCCTTCCTCTTTTTTTTTTTCTTTTTTTTTTGCCCCCTTGGCTTAGGGATGACATATTTAATCAGGAAAGTGTGAGCCCCCTTTTTTTTTGCAAAGTCCCTGACTTCACCTAGAGAACTCAGCAATATAGATTCATTGTCATCAAATATTTTTATTTTGGCGGGGTAGATGACTGTGGCTTTGATGCCATTAGCGATCAATTTAGTACAAAGAGGGGACATTTCTTTGCGTTTTTGTGTGGTTTCTGATGAGAAATCTTGAAAAATTAAAATTGGTTTCTCATCTATTGAAAAGGGGATCTTTTTTCTGTAATGCTGTAAAATGCTGAGTTTGTCCTGGTAATTCAGGAACTTTGGGATTACTGGTCTATTTTTAAGTGTACCATCAGAAAAGTTTTGGGTGTTCCAATACGATGCGCCCTCTCGACTGCGAGGGGGAGTAAACTAGGGTCCATACCAAGTTCCTGTGGTAATCTATTTGATATAAATTCAAGGAGATCCTGGTATGCGCTAGATTCAGGAACGCCAATAACCCTGATATTATTACGTCTAGCGCGATCTTCGATCTCGTTCAAATTATACTGAATATTAGTTAGTTGTGTTGCTTGATCTTGTATAATTGTTGCTTGATGATTATTGGTATCTTCTAAATCTGAAATACGCTGTTCAGCCTCATTTAATCTATGTGTAAAATGTTTGAATTCGCTAGCGAGATTAGATATATCAAGCTTCAACTGATCAAATTGTGGAATCATGAGATCAGAAATTTGTTTAACAATATCTTGTGATTCTGTTGCTATCATATCCGCTGTATTAGTATTATGAGGTAGGTTTGTTGAATTATCAACACTAGTTCTGGCCCTTCTATCTCTTATCTTGGGCGGCATGTTGGGGGAATGTGTTTTGAGATTGGTCATGAATTTGTCCATGAAAAAGTGGGTGCAAAAAGTGACAGCAGTAAACAGCTAAATATTGAGTTGTTTGTTATGACGTTTACCTGTGTAAACGAAAGAGGGCTGCAGCGCCCGTTTAATCTTATGCAAATATGGTCAGTGGACCAGAGTAAGGAAGAAAATGTGTATATTTAGAGTGAGTCTAAGGGGTAAGTAAAAACAACCCCTGGTGAGAGAGAAAGGAATCTCTAGAGTGAAGTGCAAAAAAAAAAAAAAAAAGAGAGAGAAAAAAAAAAAAGAGAAACTTTGTGTGATTATTTTTAGTGATCGTGAATCATATAATGGACAAATCTCTTTTTTTTCCCCTACCTTTCTTTTCTTGCCCTTTTCCTTGCTGTCCCCCTACCCCTTCCCTTCCTTTCCCTATTCCTTTCCTTCCTTTTTTTTCCTTTCGTTTCTTTTTCTTTTTTTTTTTTTCTTTCTCTCCCTTTTTTCCTTTGGAAGGGCAGTAAAAAGAAAAAGAAAAAGGAGGTTCAGGAAAGCGGGTATAGCGACAAATATCAAGTATACTTTTTGAGATTCGACATATCAGAAATTCAAGAAGAATGTAATTAGCTTAATGTATTGCACTAAAGAAAGAGATAAAATAATTCAACAACGCTCTATCACAGATAATCAGGATATATTAGAACAGAATTATCCCCTATGCATATATTATTGCAGGTGTAGTAGACTATTGAACAGAGCCACACAATAGAAAATAAAGCGGAGAAAAAAAAGTACAAAAGAAATAGTGCAAAGACAAATATGCTTATAAAAGCAATTAACTCAGTTCAGAGAAGCGTCAGACCCTTATTGGTGCATTGTCATACAAAATTCAAATTCTCTTTGTCCAGTTAAGCTGAAAATTTTCCCATAAATAGGAACAGTCTTACCAAAAAAGCTTGGAGGTTGTAGAGACTTGTAGAGACTGCAACAGGGTTTAACAGGCTTTCCCCAGATATGTAGAGACCAGATTCTAAGTTCCCTCAATATATTGCTGCTCAGAAAAAGTGTGGGTACAAACGATGGGGGCTCTTCTTTGTAGCTCTTTAGGGTTAGAGTGAAAGCCCTTTGGAGATGACTTCAGTAGCTCTGGCCGGCTCACAGTGGATATGAATCTCCCAGGTTATGGTGTGACGGTCCTCTGTGCTCCCACCAACACACAACGAGTGCCTCCCTCTGAATCCTTAAAGCGGCAAGAATGGCAATTATGTTTCAGGTATCACACCTCTATGTGGCCGCGGGCAGCGGGCTGTGCAGGCAGCGGGCTGTACACTCTCAGGCAGAAAGTGCCTGTCACCGGCCACAGCAACAGTCTCCTTCACCTCCAATGCGGTGTTTGATGGGGCGGTTTAGATGCAGAAGATGACGCCCTGTCGGCTCCCCTAAAACCCGGCACTCGTCGTCTATCACATAGTTTCCAGACCAGGCTGGTCAATAGCGACTTATCAGGTGCGGGTGTGTGCGGGTATGTAGGGCCGCTGCAGGCAGGTATGTAGAGCTCCCTTGAGTGCTTAAGATAGGGTAAGAGGGAGTCTGAGTATGAGTATTATCCAGATGGGCCCGGGGTAGGGCCAAGCGACACCTCTGAAAGGACCGGGTATCACACCACACTCCCCGGTATATCAAGGCAGGTTTGTATGCAGGCTGCAGTAAGTGCGGTAATCCGGTAGCCGGCTGAGTAGCAAGACAGAGCGGCTCCTAGGAAATGCCTGCAGAGTTTTTTTTAGTTTAGCGGGGATAGCTCTTTCCCAGCAGAGCAACGGCGTGGCGCCTCCATGCCTCCTCCCCTTCCGGTCGGGGAAGGAAACACTTCCTACGTATGCACCCAACACCCTAACATGTACCCCGAGTCTAAACACCCCTAGCCTTACACTTATTAACCCCTAATCTGCCGCCCCCGCTATCGCTGACGACCCCTGCATATTATTTTTAACCCCTAATCTGCCGCTCCGTAAACCGCCGCTACTTTCATTATCCTTATGTACCCCTAATCTGCTGCCCCTAACACCGCCGACCCCTATATTATATTTATTAACCCCTAATCTGCCCCCCACAACGTCGCCTCCACCTGCCTACACTTATTAACCCCTAATCTGCCGAGCAGACCGCACCGCTATTATAATAAAGTTATTAACCCCTAATCCGCCTCACTAACCCTATAATAAATAGTATTAACCCCTAATCTGCCGCTCCGTAAACCGCCGCTACTTACATTATCCCTATGTACCCCTAATCTGCTGCCCCTTACACCGCCGACCCCTATATTATATTTCTTAAACCCTAATCTGCCCCCCACAACGTCGCCGACACCTGCCTACACTTATTAACCCCTAATCTGCCGAGCGGACCGCACCGCTATCATAATAAAGTTATTAACCCCTAATCCGCCTCACTAACCCTATAATAAATAGTATTAACCCCTAATCTGCCCTCCCTAACATCGCCGACACCTAACTTCAATTATTAACCCCTAATCTGCCGACCGGAGCTCACCGCTATTCTAATAAATGTATTAACCCCTAAAGCTAAGTCTAACCCTAACACTAACACCCCCCTAACTTAAATATAATTTAAATCTAACGAAATTAATTAACTCTTAATAAATAAATTATTCCTATTTAAAGCTAAATACTTACCTGTACAATAAATCCTAATATAGCTACAATATAAATTATAATGATATTATAGCTATTTTAGGATTAATATTTATTTTACAGGTAACTTTGTATTTATTTTATCCAGGTACAATAGCTATTAAATAGTTAAGAACTATTTAATAGCTAAAATAGTTAAAATAATTACAAATTTACCTGTAAAATAAATCCTAACCTAAGTTACAATTAAACCTAACACTACACTATCAATACATTAATTAAATACAATACCTACAAATAACTACAATGAAATAAACTAACTAAAGTGCAAAAAATAAAAAAGAACTGATCGGAACAGCCAATAGAATGCGAGCTCAATCTGATTGGCTGATTGGATCCATCAGCCAATCAGAATATTCCTACCTTAATTCCGATTGGCTGATAGAATCCTATCAGCCAATCGGAATTCGAGGGACGCCATCTTGGATGACGTCCCTTAAAGGAACCGTCATTCTTCAGTTGGACGTCGCCGGATGAAGATGGGTCCGCGGTGGAGGTCTTCAGGATGGAGCCGGTCCTCATCGGATGACGATAGAAGATGCCGCTTGGAAGATGATAGTTGCCGGTCCGGATCTACTCTACTTCCCGGATAGGATGAAGACTTTGGAGCCTCTTCTGGACCTCTTCAGCCACCGGATGATGGATCGCCAGCCCCCGCTTGGGTTGGATGAAGATTTTGGAGCCAGGACCGATCGGTGATACCCGGTGAGGTGAAGACAAGGTAGGAAGATCTTCAGGGGCTTAGTGTTAGGTTTATTTAAGGGGGGTTTGGGTTAGATTAGGGGTATGTGGGTTGTAATGTTGGGGGGGGGTATTGTATGTTTTTTTTACAGGCAAAAGAGCTGAACTTCTTGGGGCATGCCCCGCAAAGGGCCCTGTTCAGGGCTGGTAAGGTAAAAGAGCTTTGAACTTTAGTAATTTAGAATAGGGTAGGGCATTTTTTATTTTGGGGGTCTTTGTTATTTTATTAGGGGGCTTAGAGTAGGTGTAATTAGTTTAAAATTGTTGTAATATTTTTCTTATGTTTGTAAATATTTTTTTATTTTTTGTAACTTAGTTCTTTTTTATTTTTTGTACTTTAGTTAGTTTATTTAATTGTAGTTATTTGCAGGTATTGTATTTAATTAATGTATTGATAGTGTAGTGTTAGGTTTAATTGTAGGTAATTGTAGGTATTTTATTTAATTAATTTAATGATAGTATAGTGTTAGGTTTAATTGTAACTTAGGTTAGGATTTATTTTACAGGTAATTTTGTAACTATTTTAACTATTTTAGCTATTAAATAGTTATTAACTATTTAATAGCTATTGTACCTGGTTAAAATAAATACAAAGTTATCTGTAAAATAAATATTAATCCTAAAATAGCTATAATATAATTATAATTTATATTGTAGCTATATTAGGATTTATTTTACAGGTAAGTATTTAGCTTTAAATAGGAATAATTTATTTAATAAGAGTTAATTCATTTCATTAGATTTAAATTATATTTAAGTTAGGGGGGTGTTAGTGTTAGGGTTAGACTTAGCTTTAGGGGTTAATACATTTATTAGAATAGCGGTGAGCTCCGGTCGGCAGATTAGGGGTTAATAGTTGAAGTTAGGTGTTGGCGATGTTAGGGAGGGCAGATTAGGGGTTAATACTATTTATTATAGGGTTAGTGAGGCGGATTAGGGGTTAATAACTTTATTATAGTAGCGGTGCGGTCCGCTCAGCAGATTAGGGGTTAATAAGTGTAGGCAGGTGGAGGCGACATTGAGGGCGGCAGATTAGGGGTTAATAAATATAATATGGGGTCGGCGGTGTTAGGGGCAGCAGATTAGGGGTACATAAGGATAACGTAGGTGGCGGTCGGCAGATTAGGGGTTAAAAAAATGTAATCGAGTGTCGGCGATGTGGGGGGGGCCTCGGTTTAGGGGTACATAGGTAGTTTATGGGTGTTAGTGTACTTTAGAGCACAGTAGTTAAGAGCTTTATGAACCAGCATTAGCCCAGAAAGCTCTTAACTCCTAACTTTTTTCTGCGGCTGGAGTTTTGTCGTTAGAATTCTAACGCTCACTTCAAACACGACTCTAAATACCGGAGTTAGAAAAATCCCATTGAAAAGATAGGATACGCAATTGACGTAAGGGGATCTGCGGCATGGAAAAGTCGCGGCTGAAAAGTGAGCGTTAGACCCTTTTTTGAGTGACTCCAAATACCGGCGGTAGCCTAAAACCAGCGTTAGGAGCCTCTAACGCTGGTTTTCACGGCTACCGCCAAACTCCAAATCTAGGCCATAGCCTACTAAATGTATTTACCCCTATCCTGCACCCCCTACACCGTTGCCACTATAATAAGGTTATTAACCCCTAAACCTAAGTCTAACCCTAACCCTAACACACCCCTAACTTAATTATTATTGAAATAAATCTAAATAATATTACTATTATTAACTTAAGTATTCCTATTTAAATCTAAATACTTATCTATAAAATAAACCCTTAGGCCTAGATTTGGAGTTCGGCGGTAGCCGTCAAAACCAGCGTTAGAGGCTCCTAACACTGGTTTTGGCCGCCCGCTGGTATTTGGAGTCAGTGATTAAAGGGTCTAACGCTCACTTTTCAGCCGCGACTTTTCCATACCGCAGATCCCCCTACGCCATTTGCGTAGCCTATCTTTTCAATGGGATCTTTCTAACGCTGGTATTTAGAGTCGTTTCTGAAGTGAGCGTTAGAGCTCTAACGACAAGATTCCAGCCGCCTGAAAATAGCAGGAGTTAAGAGCTTTCTGGCTAACGCCGGTTTATAAAGCTCTTAACTACTGTACCCTAAAGTACACTAACACCCATAAACTACCTATGTACCCCTAAACCGAGGTCCCCCCACATCGCCGCCACTCTATTTAAATTTTTAACCCCTAATCTGCCGACCGCCACCTACGTTATACTTATGTACCCCTAATCTGCTGCCCCTAACCCCGCCGACCCCTATATTATATTTCTTAACCCCTAACTTGCCCCCCACAACGTCGCCGCAAGCTACTTAAAATAATTAACCCCTAATCTTCCGACCGCAAATCGCCGCCACCTACGTTATCCCTATGTACCCCTAATCTGCTACCCCTAACATCGCCGACCCCTATATTATATTTATTAACCCCTAATCTGCCCCCCTCAACGTCGCCGACACCTGCCTACACTTATTAACCCCTAATCTGCCGAGCGGACCTGAGCGCTACTATAATAAAGTTATGAACCCCTAACCCGCCTCACTAACCCTATCATAAATAGTATTAACCCCTAATCTGCCCTCCCTAACATCGCCGACACCTAACTTCAATTATTAACCCCTAATCTGCCGACCGGAGCTCACCGCTATTCTAATAAATGTATTAACCCCTAAAGCTAAGTCTAACCCTAACACTAACACCCCCCTAACTTAAATATAATTTTTATCTAACGAAATAAATTAACTCTTATTAAATAAATGATTCCTATTTAAAGCTAAATACTTACCTGTAAAATAAATCCTAATATAGCTACAATATAAATTATAATTATATAATAGCTATTTTAGGATTAATATTTATTTTACAGGTAACTTTGTAATTATTTTAACCAGGTACAATAGCTATTAAATAGTTAAGAACTATTTAATAGTTACCTAGTTAAAATAATAACAAAATTACCTGTAAAATAAATCCTAACCTAAGATATAATTAAACCTAACACTACCCTATCAATAAAATAATTAAATAAACTACCTACAATTACCTACAATTAACCTAACACTACACTATCAATAAATTAATTAAACACAATTCCTACAAATAAATACAATTAAATAAACTAGATAATGTACAAAAAATAAAAAAGATCTAAGTTACAGAAAATAAAAAAATATTTACAAACATAATAAAAATATTACAACAATTTTAAACTAATTACACCTACTCTAAGCCACCTAATAAAATAACAAAGCCCCCCAAAATAAAAAATTCCCTACCCTATTCTAAATTAAAAAAGTTACAAGCTCTTTTACCTTACCAGCCCTGAACAGGGCCCTTTGCGGGGCATGCCCCAAGAATTTCAGCTCTTTTGCCTGTAAAAGAATAAATACAATACCCCCCCCCCAACATTACAACCCACCACCCACATACCCCTAATCTAACCCAAACCCCCCTTAAATAAACCTAACACTAAGCCCCTGAAGATCTTCCTACCTTGTCTTCACCATACCAGGTTCACCGATCCGTCCTGAAGAGCTCCTCCGATGTCCTGATCCAAGCCCAAGCGGGGGCTGAAGAGGTCCATGATCCGGTCAAAGTCTTCATCCAAGCGGGGCAGAAGAGGATCTTCCATCCGATTGAAGTCATCATCCAGGCGGCATCTTCTATGGTCTTCCATCCGGAGCGAAGCGGCAGGATCCTGAAGACCTCCAGCGCGGAACATCCATCCGGACCGACGACTGAACGACGAATGACTGTTCCTTTAAGGGACGTCATCCAAGATGGCGTCCCTCGAATTCCGATTGGCTGATAGGATTCTATCAGCCAATCGGAATTAAGGTATGAATTTTCTGATTGGCTGATGGAATCAGCCAATCAGAATCAAGTTCAATCCGATTGGCTGATCCAATCAGCCAATCAGATTGAGCTCGCATTCTATTGGCTGATCGGAACAGCCAATAGAATGCGAGCTCAATCTGATTGGCTGATTGGATCAGCCAATCGGATTGAACTTGATTCTGATTGGCTGATTCCATCAGCCAATCAGAATATTCATACCTTAATTCCGATTGGCTGATAGAATCCTATCAGCCAATCGGAATTCGAGGGACGCCATCTTGGATGACGTCCCTTAAAGGAACAGTCATTCGTCGTTCAGTCGTCGGTCCGGATGGATGTTCCGCGCTGGAGGTTTTCAGGATCCTGCCACTTCGCTCCGGATGGAAGAAGATCGAAGATGCCGCTTGGAGAAGATGTTTGCCGGTCCGGATGTCCTCTTCTTGCCGGATAGGAGGAAGACTTTGGAGCCTCTTCTGGACCTCTTCAGCACCGGATTATGGATCGCCAACCCCCGCTTGGGTTGGATGAAGATCTTGGAGCCAGGACGGATCGGTGATACCTGGATGGTGAAGACAAGGTAGGAAGATCTTCAGGGGATTAGTGTTAGGTTTATTTAAGGGGGGTTTGGGTTAGATTAGGGGTATGTGGGTGGTGGGTTGTAATGTTGGGGGGGGGTATTGTATGTTTTTTTTTACAGGCAAAAGAGCTGAACTTCTTGGGGCATGCCCCGCAAAGAGGTAAAAGAGCTTGTAACTTTTTTAATTTAGAATAGGGTAGGGAATTTTTTATTTTGGGGCTTTGTTATTTTATTAGGGGGCTTAGAGTAGGTGTAATTAGTTTAAAATTGTTGTAATATTTTTCTTATGTTTGTAAATATTTTTTTATTTTCTGTAACTTAGTTCTTTTTTATTTTTTGTACTTTAGCTAGTTTATTTAATTGTATTTATTTGTAGGAATTGTGTTTAATTAATTTATTGATAGTGTAGTGTTAGGTTAATTGTAGGTAATTGTAGGTATTTTATTTAATTAATTTATTGATAGGGTAGTGTTAGGTTTAATTATATCTTAGGTTAGTATTTATTTTACAGGTAAATTTGTTATTATTTTAACTATTTTAACTATTAAATAGTTCTTAACTATTTAATAGCTATTGTACCTGGTTAAAATAATTACAAAGTTACCTGTAAAATAAATATTAATCCTAAAATAGCTATAATATAATTATAATTTATATTGTAGCTATATTAGGATGTATTTTACAGGTAAGTATTTAGCTTTAAATAGGAATAATTTATTTAATAAGAGTTAATTAATTTCGTTAGATAAAAATTATATTTAAGTTAGGGGGGTGTTAGTGTTAGGGTTAGACTTAGCTTTAGGGGTTAATCCATTTATTAGAATAGCGGTGAGCTCCGATCGGAAGATTAGGGGTTAATAATTGAAGTTAGGTGTCGGCGATGTTAGGGAGGGCAGATTAGGGGTTAATACTATTTATGATAGGGTTAGTGAGGCGGATTAGGGGTTAATAACTTTATTATAGTAGCGCTCAGGTCCGCTCGGCAGATTAGGGGTTAATAAGTGTAGGCAGGTGTCGGCGACGTTGAGGGGGGCAGATTAGGGGTTAATAAATATAATATAGGGGTCGGCGATGTTAGGGCAGCAGATTAGGGGTACATAGGGATAACGTAGGTTGCGGCGGTTTACGGAGCGGCAGATTAGGGGTTTAAAAAAATATGCAGGGGTCAGCGATAGCGGGGGCGACAGATTAGGGGTTAATAAGTGTAAGGTTAGGGGTGTTTAGACTCGGGGTACATGTTAGAGTGTTAGGTGCAGACGTAGGAAGTGTTTCCCCATAGGAAACAATGGGGCTGCGTTAGGAGCTGAACGCTGCTTTTTTGCAGGTGTTAGGTTTTTTTTCAGCTCAAACAGCCCCATTGTTTCCTATGGGGGAATCGTGCACGAGCACGTTTTTGAGGCCGGCCGCGTCCGTAAGCAACTCTGGTATCGAGAGTTGCATTTGCGGTAAAAATGCTCTACGCTCCTTTTTTGGAGCCTAACGCAGCATTTGATTAAACTCTCGATACCAGAGTTAAATTTATGGTGCGGCCAGAAAAAAGCCCGCGGAGCTTTAGCAGCCCTTTTACCGCCGAACTCCAAATCTAGGCCTAAGATAGCTACAATATAATTAATAATTACATTGTAGCTATTTTTGGATTTATTTTTATTTTACAGGCAGCTTTTTATTTATTTTAACTAGTTACAATAGCTATTAAATAGTTAATAACTATTTAATAGCTACCTAGTTAAAATAATTACAAAATTACCTGTAAAATAAAACCTAACCTAAGTTACCATTACACCTAACACTACACTATCATTTAAATTAATTAAATAAATTAACTACAATTAGCTAAAATTAAATACAATTAAATAAACTAAACTATAGTACAAAAAATAAAAACACTAAATTACAGAAAATAAAAAAAATTACAAGAAGTTTAAACTAATTACACCTAATCTAAGCCCCCTAATAAAATAAAAAAGCCCTACAAAATAATAAAATGCCCTACCCTATACTAAATTACAAATAGTCCTTAAAAGGGCCTTTTGCGGGGCATTGCCCCAAAGTAATCAGCTCTTTTACCTGTAAAAAAAAGAACAATCCCCCCAACATTAAAACCCACCACCCACACACCCCTACTCTAAAACACACCCAACCCCCCCTTAAAATACCTAACATTACCCCATTGAAGATCACCCTACCTTGAGCCGTCTTCACCCAGCCGGGCCGAAGTCTTAATCCGATCCGGGCACAAGTGGTCCTCCAGCCGGGCAGAAGTCTTCATCCGATCAGGGCAGAAGAGGTCTTCCATCTGGCAGAAGTCTTCATCCAAGCGGCATCTTCTATCTTCATCCATCCAACGAGGAGCGGCTCCATCTTGCAGAGATCATCCAACGCAGAGCATCCTTCCTGCACGACGACTACCCAACGAATGGCTGGTCCTTTAAATGACGTCATCTAAGATGGCGTCCCTCGAATTCCGATTGGGTGATAGGATTCTATCAGCCAATCGGAATTAAGGTAGGAAAAATCCGATTGGCTGATGCAATCAGCCAATCGGATTGACCTCGCTTTCTATTGGCTGTTCCAATCAGCCAATAGAATGCAAGGTCAATCCGATTGGCTGATTGGATTAGCCAATCGGATTGAACTTCAACCTGAATGGCTGATTGCATCAGCCAATTGGATTTTTCCTACCTTAATTCCGATTGTGTCAAGGAACAGTCTTGTAAGGCAAGGAATTATTATCAATAACCTCAACTGCTGAGTTTATGATAAAGATAAAATAAATAGTATATGTGTAGTTACATGTATACCTGGGATTTATCATAAATTACCAACCATGTAACTGATAAGCCCAGACATCTGAGTTCAAGTTATTAGTAGGGATTGATGCTGAGTAGAAAAAGGGGGGGTGGGATAAGCGCTCCAGAAAGAGCAAACCTGAAGTGAAATAGTGATTCTAATATAATAAATAACAAAATTAGTCAAAAATAATATATATGTGTGAAAAAATGCCAAAAAGTGACAGAAAATTGTCAATTTAATAATAAAAGATAACCAATATAAACAGATAATTACATAACATATAATAAAATCGGATAAAGGAACTCATATAAGTCTAATATGCCGGCATCACAGGATTACAATAATAACAAATAAGAAATTCATAACATATAAAATTGGCGATCGCTATATTAAAAATTACAGTATACAGAAACTTGATGTGGCAATAATTCTGCTGACCAGTAGCAAAACAATCTTATGTTCAATTAAGGAGAGGTGACTCTGTTCTGGATGACAACAAACAACTATTATGTCCGTTACAAGCTATGGAACATGTGATCCGTGGGTGGTGACGTCACGTCATGTGACTAGTATTACTGATCCAATGTTATCCAATAGTATCCAATGATTAGTGTGTAGCGTTATATTTGAAAAATATATATACCGGTATATGGAAAAGAAAAAGAAACAAAAATGTCAATTATTTTCCGTAACAAAAAAAAAAAAAAAGGATACTTGCAAGTAGTGGTTCGCTATCCTCCAATTTCCCCAGTGGGAGGGAAGTAATGCAGCTGAA
The DNA here is from genome assembly GCF_027579735.1 of Bombina bombina. Lineage (NCBI taxonomy): Eukaryota > Metazoa > Chordata > Amphibia > Anura > Bombinatoridae > Bombina > Bombina bombina. The sequence goes on from NC_069503.1 coordinate 261,245,554, forward strand.
AGGAACAACAATGTAGATGATAATAAAAGTGAGTGTCCGTCTTTTTCTTTCCAAACTCCAAATGGATCGATTTTCTTTATAAGGTGCTCTTTATTCAGCAATCCTTTAGGTGGATAAGGTGCTCTTTATTCAGCAGTCCTTTAAGTGGATAATGTTATGGTAACTAAAACCCAGGTCTCTTGCAAGCACACAGGAATTATTCATATATCTAGCTCATGTGAAGTGTGTGAGCTAGAAATGAACCTGTTGTTTGTGCCGCCGTAGAAACAGGTGAGTTAAAATGGAGCTCTATGGCTATAAAATTGTGAACACCGCACACAGGAATTATTCATATATCTTGCTCAACTGGAAATGAAGAGCTTGAAATGAACCTGTAATGTGCCGAGTGGGGAAGTAAATAAGATTCTGTAAGTCAATCTACGCGTTTCGGCAGAGTTACCTGCCTTTATCAAGATGCTTACAGATAGAAAAAAGAAGCCTAATATAGGGAGTATATGGGTGTGTCAATTAGAATGTGGGCGTGATGATAATTAACCCTATGTTGAATGGGTCATAGATGAAATATTCAGCTTGTGTATATGTACATAGATAAAAAATGTAAATAGGTCTATGAGTGGATATGTTGCATAGTAAGTAACAATTTTATCAATTATGATTTATAAAAATACATGTTATATATAAAAAATAAACAATAAAAAATGACTGAAAAATGTACACTATTAATTTGAAATAGCTGGAAAATGTACACTATTAGGCATAATCCTTCACTACAAATTTTCCATACATTCAACATCTTTGACTATAGGGAACAATTTCATGAAAAGGGGAAGGCTAATTATATTGTAACAGTGCACAATGTAACAGTGCACAATGTCAAACAAATTCAAAATCAACTGGAATTGGTCAGGAAAACATAAATTATTTATTACGATATTATAAAAGGTATAATAGTGATATAGATTTTTACTGCCATATTTATATTATCGAATTTAAATCAAATGAACTGTTTAGTCCTAGTGGATATATTGTTTTAAATTTAAAAATCAACTCTGCTTCTTTTTTGAGAAGCATCTTTTCCATATTGCCACCTCTATGGTTCATTTTTACTTTTTTTATACCCCAAAATTGAAAACAATTTAGATCCCCTTGATGAACTTCGGTAAAGTGTTTGTAAAGTATTGTTTTGGTGTTTGCATGTTCTATATTTAGAATATGTTCTCGCATACGATCCCTTAATAATCTGCTAGTTTGACCAATGTAAAATAAATCACAAGAACACTTTATACAGTAAATTACATTGGAATCACTGCATTTGATAGTATCTTTAATATGAAAAGTGAATTTTTTGTCAGTGGATATGATCTTTTTAATTTTATTACTATGTTTGCAGGATTTGCATTTAATACAAGGAAAAAAGCCAAATATTCTCTCCTTGTTTAGATCTCTATCAATGTAGTTGGTATTTCTTCCTTTGAATTCACTCGGTGCCAAATAACTCTTTAGATTTTTTGCCTTTTTAAATACAAGGTCAGGATGTTTTTTAACTTTTGTACCTAGTATAGGATCTTTTTCAATATAGTGCCAATGTTTGTTTAAAATGGATCTAATCTCGTTGTGTTGAGCATTGTATTCTGTGATAAATGGAATAAAATTTTTATTAGTGGATGTAATGTTAGTTTCATATAAATTTTTATTTTTGTTTCTTTTTTTGTTAGTGTTATTTTTTAGTAAGCTGGGTCTATCAATATCTCTAATCGATGACATAGTGTTTTTGATTTTATCTTGGTTATACCCTTTCTCTATGAATCTGTTTAATAGGATATTTGATTGTAAGTCGTATGATTCTAAATCTGAACAGTTTTTTCTGATCCTAAGTAACTGACTTTTGGGGATATTTTCCTTCCACTTATTGAGGTGGCAGCTGTTTCGATGAATGAAGTTGTTCGAATCAATAGTTTTAAAATATGTTTTAGTTTTAATCATATTATCCACAATTTCTACCTCAATATCCAGAAAATGAAGTGATTTCTTACTATATTCATATGAAAAAGAAAGACCTAAATTATTAGTATTAATGTCTTCCAGAAATATTTCTAGAATTTCATGGTCACCTCTCCAGACCAGGAAGATGTCGTCAATATATCTTTTATAGAGCACAAGGTTCGCTCCCCATTGGCCACAGGACAAAAAGGACTCTTCAAAAAAAACCATAAATAAATTGGCATAACTGGGAGCGAACCTTGTGCCCATTGCCGTCCCCCTGGTCTGGAGGAAAAATTCATTATTGAACATGAAACTGTTGTTCTTAAGAATAAATTCTATGCTGTCTAAGATGAATTTATTTTGTTCATGCAATAAATTCTCATCTTTATCTAAATAATGGGCAATAGCTTTTAATCCTAAATTATGATCTATATTTGTATATAAAGAATTAACGTCACATGTTACCATAGTATAATTATTTTTCCATTCTATCTCATTCAATATGTTTAAAAAATGGGTGGAGTCTTTTAGGTATGACGGTAACTGTATAACGTAATTCTGAAGAAAGTAATCTACATATTGTGAAAGATTTGAAGATATTGAATCAATTCCAGAAATAATAGGACGTCCAGGAGGTTTATTAAGGTGTTTGTGAATTTTTGGTAAAAAATAAAATGTGGGATTTTTTGGATGGTTTATTTGTAAAAAATTGAATTCTGAATCTGTTAAAACTCCTAATGTTTTTGCATTATCTAGTAGAGTGTTTAACTTCTTTTTTTGGGAATCAATTGGATTATGTTTAAGTTTAGTATATGTGGTATTGTCAAGCAGAAGTCTGTAGGCTTCTTCCAAATAATATTGTACATCCATGATTACAGTACCACCACCCTTATCTGCTTGTTTGATTACGATTTCCTTATTTTCTTGTAATGATTTTAATGTTTTACGTTCTTCAGGTTTCAAATTTTCTTTAATTTTAATATTAATGTCTAATTTATCTAGATCTTCTTTAACTTTGTTTTCGAAACTTTTAATGAAATCTCCCTTATCTTGGGTGGGGTAAAAAGTAGATTTTTCTTTCAAATTAGAATGTAGGTAATTACTTGGTTTGTTAATTGTTCTGGTAAGTGGAGTGGATAAGAAATATTTTTTGAGAGTTAGTTTGCGTACATATTGATTAACATTTATAAGAGTTTCAAACTTATTCATTTTGCAAGTCGGTGCAAATGTGAGACCTTTTTTTAAAACAGATTCTTCTTCTGCACTTAGTGTATGTTTACTAAGATTGAATATCCCTGTATTTTGGTTAACTTGTGAATTGATTATCTGATTCTTTTTTGTGGATTTTCTCCCTCTTCGCCCTCTCTTTCTCTTTTCCCTTTTGGTGTTCCCCAAATGGAAATATTTTTTTGATGTCCTGTGTGTTGTGGAGTTGTGCCTAAAAAATGACTATTATTTCTATGTGTCTCGTCATTTTCTGACCATTCCTGAATGTCTCTTAATGGTTCAAAATTATTGGAGAGGGGGATCCTCCAGTTGTTGGTATTAGTTCTTTCTCTATAATTAGAGTTTGTGTAGTGTGATGTCTTTGGTTCCATATTGTTACGTCTATAATATTGTGGTCTGGAATATGTATCCTCATTGAATCTATTATCATTGTGTCTATCATTTTGATCGTTATTTCTATATTTGTAACCATGGTATTGGTTTTGTACTCTATAGTCATAGTCATTTCTGTCATTATAGAATCTCCTATTGGAATTTGAGTGTTGAAAATTTCTATTTGTTTGTCTCCTATTTGGGGTATAATCAAAAGATGATCGATCATTATAGATATAGGGTCTATTTGGATAATTAGTAGTTCTTATTTTGTTAGAACTATAAGCAGTATGTGTATTATTTTGTTCTTTATTATAAACAGGTTTATTTTCTTTCCCTATTTTGTGTTTGCTGAAAATAGATGTCATAATGTTGGTATTGGTTTTTTCAGTTGTGACTGTTGTAGAAGATGAACAGGGGATAATATCATTTTCATCCTCAATGGTAGAAATGGGTTTAGAGATATTTTCATTTACATTGATGTTTTTATAATCTTCTATATCTCTATTTAGTTTGTTATTTTTCCCTTCTAATAACATCTGTTTAAATTCAGTGATATTTTTCATCATAATTTGTTGTTTAGTTTTGAATTCTTTGTCATTGTTGAATGGTTTCAATTTTTCTTTGAATGCCTCAATTTCGTTTTTTATTTTAATCAATGAACAATCTCTAGATTTGATTAGTACTTTAAGTAGACCTAATGATGCATTTTCCAGAATGCTATACCATTCTGTGGACAATTCCTCACTGAGTTCAAACGTGCAATCTTTTTTTAATCTAAGTCCTCTAGGGACCATTTTAGAATCAATATATTTTTGTGTATAAGAGAGTTCTACTGAGTGTTTAATTTCTTTTAGCAAAGTGTCTTCTAAATCCTTACAGGTATTATGTAAGTCAATGGTGTCATGTGATAGTGATTTATGTGATTCAAAATCTTTGATCTGAATTTCAGAGAGAATATTTTCTCTAAATGAAAATAATTCCATTATAAAGGATAATAGTATAGTATTCTATGTAATAATTTGCGTATATACGTGAGTAGATAAGCTACTACTAACACCTAGAGATTAGATATATAGAACTATGGGGGGGTGGTGTGAGTGCTATCTGGTGAGGTGTATGCTTAAATCCCTAATGGTCTATTATAATCTCCAATAATAGACTAAAACAGTGAAAAGAAAAAGGGGGGGGTGGGATAAGCGCTCCAGAAAGAGCAAACCTGAAGTGAAATAGTGATTCTAATATAATAAATAACAAAATTAGTCAAAAATGTTGAATATATATGTGTGAAAAAATGCCAAAAAGTGACAGAAAATTGTCAATTTAATAATAAAAGATAACCAATATAAACAGATAATTACATAACATATAATAAAATCGGATAAAGGAACTCATATAAGTCTAAGATGCCGGCATCACAGGATTACAATAATAACAAATAAGAAATTCATAACATATAAAATTGGCGATCGCTATATTAAAAATTACAGTATACAGAAACTTGATGTGGCAATAATTCTGCTGACCAGTAGCAAAACAATCTTATGTTCAATTAAGGAGAGGTGACTCTGTTCTGGATGACAACAAACAACTATTATGTCCGTTACAAGCTATGGAACATGTGATCCGTGGGTGGTGACGTCACGTCATGTGACTAGTATTACTGATCCAATGTTATCCAATAGTATCCAATGATTAGTGTGTAGCGTTATATTTGAAAAATATATATACCGGTATATGGAAAAGAAAAAGAAACAAAAATGTCAATTATTTTCCGTAACAAAAAAAAAAAAAAAAGGATACTTGCAAGTAGTGGTTCGCTATCCTCCAATTTCCCCAGTAGGAGGGAAGTAATGCAGCTGAAAGGAACAACAATGTAGATGATAATAAAAGTGAGTGTCCGTCTTTTTCTTTCCAAACTCCAAATGGATCGATTTTCTTTATAAGGTGCTCTTTATTCAGCAATCCTTTAGGTGGATAAGGTGCTCTTTATTCAGCAGTCCTTTAAGTGGATAATGTTATGGTAACTAAAACCCAGGTCTCTTGCAAGCACACAGGAATTATTCATATATCTAGCTCATGTGAAGTGTGTGAGCTAGAAATGAACCTGTTGTTTGTGCCGCCGTAGAAACAGGTGAGTTAAAATGGAGCTCTATGGCTATAAAATTGTGAACACCGCACACAGGAATTATTCATATATCTTGCTCAACTGGAAATGAAGAGCTTGAAATGAACCTGTAATGTGCCGAGTGGGGAAGTAAATAAGATTCTGTAAGTCAATCTACGCGTTTCGGCAGAGTTACCTGCCTTTATCAAGATGCTTACAGATAGAAAAAAGAAGCCTAATATAGGGAGTATATGGGTGTGTCAATTAGAATGTGGGCGTGATGATAATTAACCCTATGTTGAATGGGTCATAGATGAAATATTCAGCTTGTGTATATGTACATAGATAAAAAATGTAAATAGGTCTATGAGTGGATATGTTGCATAGTAAGTAACAATTTTATAAATTATGATTTATAAAAATACATGTTATATATAAAAAATAAACAATAAAAAATGAAAGAAATATAGAAGAAAAAACACAATATATAAAGGACCATTATATCTCATTAGATATACCTAAGTATACATTTCAATTGACTGAAAAATGTACACTATTAATTTGAAATAGCTGGAAAATGTACACTATTAGGCATAATCCTTCACTACAAATTTTCCATACATTCACAATTTTATAGCCATAGAGCTCCATTTTAACTCACCTGTTTCTACGGCGGCACAAACAACAGGTTCATTTCTAGCTCACACACTTCACATGAGCTAGATATATGAATAATTCCTGTGTGCTTGCAAGAGACCTGGGTTTTAGTTACCATAACATTATCCACTTAAAGGACTGCTGAATAAAGAGCACCTTATCCACCTAAAGGATTGCTGAATAAAGAGCACCTTATAAAGAAAATCGATCCATTTGGAGTTTGGAAAGAAAAAGACGGACACTCACTTTTATTATCATCTACATTGTTGTTCCTTTCAGCTGCATTACTTCCCTCCCACTGGGGAAATTGGAGGATAGCGAACCACTACTTGCAAGTATCCTTTTTTTTTTTTTTTGTTACGGAAAATAATTGACATTTTTGTTTCTTTTTCTTTTCCATATACCGGTATATATATTTTTCAAATATAACGCTACACACTAATCATTGGATACTATTGGATAACATTGGATCAGTAATACTAGTCACATGACGTGACGTCACCACCCACGGATCACATGTTCCATAGCTTGTAACGGACATAATAGTTGTTTGTTGTCATCCAGAACAGAGTCACCTCTCCTTAATTGAACATAAGATTGTTTTGCTACTGGTCAGCAGAATTATTGCCACATCAAGTTTCTGTATACTGTAATTTTTAATATAGCGATCGCCAATTTTATATGTTATGAATTTCTTATTTGTTATTATTGTAATCCTGTGATGCCGGCATCTTAGACTTATATGAGTTCCTTTATCCGATTTTATTATATGTTATGTAATTATCTGTTTATATTGGTTATCTTTTATTATTAAATTGACAATTTTCTGTCACTTTTTGGCATTTTTTCACACATATATATTCAACATTTTTGACTAATTTTGTTATTTATTATATTAGAATCACTATTTCACTTCAGGTTTGCTCTTTCTGGAGTGCTTATCCCACCCCCCCCCCTTTTTCTTTTCACTGTTTTAGTCTATTATTGGAGATTATAATAGACCATTAGGGATTTAAGCATACACCTCACCAGATAGCACTCACACCACCCCCCCCCATAGTTCTATATATCTAATCTCTAGGTGTTAGTAGTAGCTTATCTACTCACGTATATACGCAAATTATTACATAGAATACTATACTATTATCCTTTATAATGGAATTATTTTCATTTAGAGAAAATATTCTCTCTGAAATTCAGATCAAAGATTTTGAATCACATAAATCACTATCACATGACACCATTGACTTACATAATACCTGTAAGGATTTAGAAGACACTTTGCTAAAAGAAATTAAACACTCAGTAGAACTCTCTTATACACAAAAATATATTGATTCTAAAATGGTCCCTAGAGGACTTAGATTAAAAAAAGATTGCACGTTTGAACTCAGTGAGGAATTGTCCACAGAATGGTATAGCATTCTGGAAAATGCATCATTAGGTCTACTTAAAGTACTAATCAAATCTAGAGATTGTTCATTGATTAAAATAAAAAACGAAATTGAGGCATTCAAAGAAAAATTGAAACCATTCAACAATGACAAAGAATTCAAAACTAAACAACAAATTATGATGAAAAATATCACTGAATTTAAACAGATGTTATTAGAAGGGAAAAATAACAAACTAAATAGAGATATAGAAGATTATAAAAACATCAATGTAAATGAAAATATCTCTAAACCCATTTCTACCATTGAGGATGAAAATGATATTATCCCCTGTTCATCTTCTACAACAGTCACAACTGAAAAAACCAATACCAACATTATGACATCTATTTTCAGCAAACACAAAATAGGGAAAGAAAATAAACCTGTTTATAATAAAGAACAAAATAATACACATACTGCTTATAGTTCTAACAAAATAAGAACTACTAATTATCCAAATAGACCCTATATCTATAATGATCGATCATCTTTTGATTATACCCCAAATAGGAGACAAACAAATAGAAATTTTCAACACTCAAATTCCAATAGGAGATTCTATAATGACAGAAATGACTATGACTATAGAGTACAAAACCAATACCATGGTTACAAATATAGAAATAACGATCAAAATGATAGACACAATGATAATAGATTCAATGAGGATACATATTCCAGACCACAATATTATAGACGTAACAATATGGAACCAAAGACATCACACTACACAAACTCTAATTATAGAGAAAGAACTAATACCAACAACTGGAGGATCCCCCTCTCCAATAATTTTGAACCATTAAGAGACATTCAGGAATGGTCAGAAAATGACGAGACACATAGAAATAATAGTCATTTTTTAGGCACAACTCCACAACACACAGGACATCAAAAAAATATTTCCATTTGGGGAACACCAAAAGGGAAAAGAGAAAGAGAGGGCGAAGAGGGAGAAAATCCACAAAAAAGAATCAGATAATCAATTCACAAGTTAACCAAAATACAGGGATATTCAATCTTAGTAAACATACACTAAGTGCAGAAGAAGAATCTGTTTTAAAAAAAGGTCTCACATTTGCACCGACTTGCAAAATGAATAAGTTTGAAACTCTTATAAATGTTAATCAATATGTACGCAAACTAACTCTCAAAAAATATTTCTTATCCACTCCACTTACCAGAACAATTAACAAACCAAGTAATTACCTACATTCTAATTTGAAAGAAAAATCTACTTTTTACCCCACCCAAGATAAGGGAGATTTCATTAAAAGTTTCGAAAACAAAGTTAAAGAAGATCTAGATAAATTAGACATTAATATTAAAATTAAAGAAAATTTGAAACCTGAAGAACGTAAAACATTAAAATCATTACAAGAAAATAAGGAAATCGTAATCAAACAAGCAGATAAGGGTGGTGGTACTGTAATCATGGATGTACAATATTATTTGGAAGAAGCCTACAGACTTCTGCTTGACAATACCACATATACTAAACTTAAACATAATCCAATTGATTCCCAAAAAAAGAAGTTAAACACTCTACTAGATAATGCAAAAACATTAGGAGTTTTAACAGATTCAGAATTCAATTTTTTACAAATAAACCATCCAAAAAATCCCACATTTTATTTTTTACCAAAAATTCACAAACACCTTAATAAACCTCCTGGACGTCCTATTATTTCTGGAATTGATTCAATATCTTCAAATCTTTCACAATATGTAGATTACTTTCTTCAGAATTACGTTATACAGTTACCGTCATACCTAAAAGACTCCACCCATTTTTTAAACATATTGAATGAGATAGAATGGAAAAATAATTATACTATGGTAACATGTGACGTTAATTCTTTATATACAAATATAGATCATAATTTAGGATTAAAAGCTATTGCCCATTATTTAGATAAAGATGAGAATTTATTGCATGAACAAAATAAATTCATCTTAGACAGCATAGAATTTATTCTTAAGAACAACAGTTTCATGTTCAATAATGAATTTTTCCTCCAGACCAGGGGGACGGCAATGGGCACAAGGTTCGCTCCCAGTTATGCCAATTTATTTATGGTTTTTTTTGAAGAGTCCTTTTTGTCCTGTGGCCAATGGGGAGCGAACCTTGTGCTCTATAAAAGATATATTGACGACATCTTCCTGGTCTGGAGAGGTGACCATGAAATTCTAGAAATATTTCTGGAAGACATTAATACTAATAATTTAGGTCTTTCTTTTTCATATGAATATAGTAAGAAATCACTTCATTTTCTGGATATTGAGGTAGAAATTGTGGATAATATGATTAAAACTAAAACATATTTTAAAACTATTGATTCGAACAACTTCATTCATCGAAACAGCTGCCACCTCAATAAGTGGAAGGAAAATATCCCCAAAAGTCAGTTACTTAGGATCAGAAAAAACTGTTCAGATTTAGAATCATACGACTTACAATCAAATATCCTATTAAACAGATTCATAGAGAAAGGGTATAACCAAGATAAAATCAAAAACACTATGTCATCGATTAGAGATATTGATAGACCCAGCTTACTAAAAAATAACACTAACAAAAAAAGAAACAAAAATAAAAATTTATATGAAACTAACATTACATCCACTAATAAAATTTTTATTCCATTTATCACAGAATACAATGCTCAACACAACGAGATTAGATCCATTTTAAACAAACATTGGCACTATACTGAAAAAGATCCTATACTAGGTACAAAAGTTAAAAAACATCCTGACCTTGTATTTAAAAAGGCAAAAAATCTAAAGAGTTATTTGGCACCGAGTGAATTCAAAGGAAGAAATACCAACTACATTGATAGAGATCTAAACAAGGAGAGAATATTTGGCTTTTTTCCTTGTATTAAATGCAAATCCTGCAAACATAGTAATAAAATTAAAAAGATCATATCCACTGACAAAAAATTCACTTTTCATATTAAAGATACTATCAAATGCAGTGATTCCAATGTAATTTACTGTATAAAGTGTTCTTGTGATTTATTTTACATTGGTCAAACTAGCAGATTATTAAGGGATCGTATGCGAGAACATATTCTAAATATAGAACATGCAAACACCAAAACAATACTTTACAAACACTTTACCGAAGTTCATCAAGGGGATCTAAATTGTTTTCAATTTTGGGGTATAAAAAAAGTAAAAATGAACCATAGAGGTGGCAATATGGAAAAGATGCTTCTCAAAAAAGAAGCAGAGTTGATTTTTAAATTTAAAACAATATATCCACTAGGACTAAACAGTTCATTTGATTTAAATTCGATAATATAAATATGGCAGTAAAAATCTATATCACTATTATACCTTTTATAATATCGTAATAAATAATTTATGTTTTCCTGACCAATTCCAGTTGATTTTGAATTTGTTTGACATTGTGCACTGTTACATTGTGCACTGTTACAATATAATTAGCCTTCCCCTTTTCATGAAATTGTTCCCTATAGTCAAAGATGTTGAATGTATGGAAAATTTGTAGTGAAGGATTATGCCTAATAGTGTACATTTTCCAGCTATTTCAAATTAATAGTGTACATTTTTCAGTCAATTGAAATGTATACTTAGGTATATCTAATGAGATATAATGGTCCTTTATATATTGTGTTTTTTCTTCTATATTTCTTTCATTTTTTATTGTTTATTTTTTATATATAACATGTATTTTTATAAATCATAATTGATAAAATTGTTACTTACTATGCAACATATCCACTCATAGACCTATTTACATTTTTTATCTATGTACATATACACAAGCTGAATATTTCATCTATGACCCATTCAACATAGGGTTAATTATCATCACGCCCACATTCTAATTGACACACCCATATACTCCCTATATTAGGCTTCTTTTTTCTATCTGTAAGCATCTTGATAAAGGCAGGTAACTCTGCCGAAACGCGTAGATTGACTTACAGAATCTTATTTACTTCCCCACTCGGCACATTACAGGTTCATTTCAAGCTCTTCATTTCCAGTTGAGCAAGATATATGAATAATTCCTGTGTGCGGTGTTCACAATTTTATAGCCATAGAGCTCCATTTTAACTCACCTGTTTCTACGGCGGCACAAACAACAGGTTCATTTCTAGCTCACACACTTCACATGAGCTAGATATATGAATAATTCCTGTGTGCTTGCAAGAGACCTGGGTTTTAGTTACCATAACATTATCCACTTAAAGGACTGCTGAATAAAGAGCACCTTATCCACCTAAAGGATTGCTGAATAAAGAGCACCTTATAAAGAAAATCGATCCATTTGGAGTTTGGAAAGAAAAAGACGGACACTCACTTTTATTATCATCTACATTGTTGTTCCTTTCAGCTGCATTACTTCCCTCCCACTGGGGAAATTGGAGGATAGCGAACCACTACTTGCAAGTATCCTTTTTTTTTTTTTTTTGTTACGGAAAATAATTGACATTTTTGTTTCTTTTTCTTTTCCATATACCGGTATATATATTTTTCAAATATAACGCTACACACTAATCATTGGATACTATTGGATAACATTGGATCAGTAATACTAGTCACATGACGTGACGTCACCACCCACGGATCACATGTTCCATAGCTTGTAACGGACATAATAGTTGTTTGTTGTCATCCAGAACAGAGTCACCTCTCCTTAATTGAACATAAGATTGTTTTGCTACTGGTCAGCAGAATTATTGCCACATCAAGTTTCTGTATACTGTAATTTTTAATATAGCGATCGCCAATTTTATATGTTATGAATTTCTTATTTGTTATTATTGTAATCCTGTGATGCCGGCATCTTAGACTTATATGAGTTCCTTTATCCGATTTTATTATATGTTATGTAATTATCTGTTTATATTGGTTATCTTTTATTATTAAATTGACAATTTTCTGTCACTTTTTGGCATTTTTTCACACATATATATTCAACATTTTTGACTAATTTTGTTATTTATTATATTAGAATCACTATTTCACTTCAGGTTTGCTCTTTCTGGAGCGCTTATCCCACCCCCCTTTTTCTTTTCACTGTTTTAGTCTATTATTGGAGATTATAATAGACCATTAGGGATTTAAGCATACACCTCACCAGATAGCACTCACACCACCCCCCCCATAGTTCTATTGATGCTGAGTACACTATTGCTGCCACCTGTGAAGATCACTATGATATGCAGCAGTGTACTCTTTTAAACTCCCAGTTTGTAGTAAAAGTTAAATACATAAATATTATTTTTACAAGCTTGCAAATATATAGATATATCACAAAAAATACTCACTATCTGACTGTTAAGCTGGCTCAAGTAAATAAGTAGTTAACTGACAGTGTCTTGATATACTGTGAGAGGAACATAGAATAAGAATCACAGAGATCGTTATAATACTTAAGCATAACAGAGATTGAGGTATAGCTAAATGCGCATGAATGACCTGGTTGTGGAAAATGCAGTCAAGAATGAGGCAGGTCTTACTTGTAGTGAGTTAAGGGTAATCCGTTGGAAATTATTGCTAGCAAGTCCGTTGCTGTAGAGCAGAGGATTACAGCAGCTCAGTCCGTTGCTGCAGCGTGGAGCAGGTTGGCGTGTGACGTCACCGCTCCCTGTGAAACTGGAAGTGACAGGCTTAGGCAGATGCAAACTCGTAGGATCAGATACAGAGGCTTGGCTGCAGCAGTCCAATTACAGGAAGGCTCCAATACTAAGCAACTTGGAGACTGTAATGTGGGGTTTTATACAGACTGTGGCAGAAAAGGTACTCCCTTATTTAAAGGTACATGACATCACCCCCCCCCCCCTGTCAAGGAGCAGCTCCGCGGCTCATGGATGTGGGCGATCAGGGTTTCGCTGATGGAACCTAGAAACCAAACGGGAAGCAGAAATGTTGGCTGCGGGCTCCCAGGAATCTTCATCTGCAGAGTATCCTTTCCATCTGACAAGGTATTGGAGAGTACCTCTTGTTTGTTTGGAATCCATTATCTCCTGGACTTCGTATTCTGTATCAGGGTCCACAGTTATAGGGGTAACAGGACCCTGGTCAGAAGCAGATCTAAGAGCACGGTAAGGTTTCAGCAGGGAAACATGGAAGGTAGGATGCACCCGTATGTTAGCCGGTAATCGTAACCTCATTGCGTTATCATTTACGATACGGTCTATCGTATATGGCCCAATGTACAGAGCTGAGGGGGGGAGAGAGAGGGGAGGGAAAGAGAGAGGGAAGAAAAAAAAAAAAAAAGAAAAGAACGCACATATAAAGGAAGAAAGCACATCTGGAATACTCATATGATTTATGGATCACGAATGGCCATTTTAAATTCATTAAAACACAAGATAAAAAAAAGAAAACAAGCTTAACTAGCTTCATACTGATATCAATCATACTTAGGTTTCTTTTTAAAAAGGAAAGGAAATTTACCCCTCTTCTTATTAGCATATTTCATATAAAAAAATACTTTCATTCTTTTTTCCTTCCTCTTTTTTTTTTCTTTCTTTTTTTTTTTGCCCCCTTGGCTTAGGGATGACATATTTAATCAGGAAAGTGTGAGCCCCCTTTTTTTTGCAAAGTCCCTGACTTCACCTAGAGAACTCAGCAATATAGATTCATTGTCATCAAATATTTTTATTTTGGCGGGGTAGATGACTGTGGCTTTGATGCCATTAGCGATCAATTTAGTACAAAGAGGGGACATTTCTTTGCGTTTTTGTGTGGTTTCTGATGAGAAATCTTGAAAAATTAAAATTGGTTTCTCATCTATTGAAAAGGGGATCTTTTTTCTGTAATGCTGTAAAATGCTGAGTTTGTCCTGGTAATTCAGGAACTTTGCGATTACTGGTCTATTTTTAAGTGTACCATCAGAAAAAGTTTTGGGTGTTCCAATACGATGCGCCCTCTCGACTGCGAGGGGGAGTAAACTAGGGTCCATACCAAGTTCCTGTGGTAATCTATTTGATATAAATTCAAGGAGATCCTGGTATGCGCTAGATTCAGGAACGCCAATAACCCTGATATTATTACGTCTAGCGCGATCTTCGATCTCGTTCAATTTATACTGAATATTAGTTAGTTGTGTTGCTTGATCTTGTATAATTGTTGCTTGATGATTATTGGTATCTTCTAAATCTGAAATACGCTGTTTAGCCTCATTTAATCTATGTGTAAAATGTTTGAATTCGCTAGCGAGATTAGATATATCAAGCTTCAACTGATCAAATTGTGGAATCATGAGATCAGAAATTTGTTTAACAATATCTTGTGATTCTGTTGCTATCATATCTGCTGTATTAGTATTATGAGGTAGGTTTGTTGAATTATCAACACTAGTTCTGGCCCTTCTATCTCTTATCTTGGGCGGCATGTTGGGGGAATGTGTTTTGAGATTGGTCATGAATTTGTCCATGAAAAAGTGGGTGCAAAAAGTGACAGCAGTAAACAGCTAAATATTGAGTTGTTTGTTATGACGTTTACCTGTGTAAACGAAAGAGGGCTGCAGCGCCCGTTTAATCTTATGCAAATATGGTCAGTGGACCAGAGTAAGGAAGAAAATGTGTATATTTAGAGTGAGTCTAAGGGGTAAGTAAAAACAACCCCTGGTGAGAGAGAAAGGAATCTCTAGAGTGAAGTGCAAAAAAAAAAAAAAAAAAAAGTTAGAGAAAAAAAAAAAAAAGAGAGAGAAAAAAAAAAAAAAAGAGAAACTTTGTGTGATTATTTTTAGTGATCGTGAATCATATAATGGACAAATCTCTTTTTTTTCCCCTACCTTTCTTTTCTTGCCCTTTTCCTTGCTGTCCCCCTACCCCTTCCCTTCCTTTCCCTATTCCTTTCCTTCCTTTTTTTTCCTTTCGTTTCTTTTTCTTTTTCTTTTTTTTTTTCTTTCTCTCCCTTTTTTCCTTTGGAAGGGCAGTAAAAAGAAAAAGAAAAAGGAGGTTCAGGAAAGCGGGTATAGTGACAAATATCAAGTATACTTTTTGAGATTCGACATATCAGAAATTCAAGAAGAATGTAATTAGCTTAATGTATTGCACTAAAGAAAGAGATAAAATAATTCAACAACGCTCTATCACAGATAATCAGGATATATTAGAACATAATTATCCCCTATGCATATATTATTGCAGGTGTAGTAGACTGTTGAACAGAGCCACACAATAGAAAATAAAGCGGAAAGTACCTGTCACCGGCCACAGCAACAGTCTCCTTCACCTCCAATGCGGTGTTTGATGGGGCGGTTTAGATGCAGAAGATGACGCCCTGTCTGCTCCCCTAAAACCCGGCACTCGTCGTCTATCACATAGTTTCCAGACCAGGCTGGTCAATAGCGACTTATCAGGTTCGGGTGTGTGTGGGTATGTAGGGCCGCTGCAGGCAGGTATGTAGAGCTCCCTTGAGTGCTTAAGATAGGGTAAGAGGGAGTCTGAGTATGAGTATTATCCAGATGGGCCCGGGGTAGGGCCAAGCGACACCTCTGAAAGGACCGGGTATCACACCACACTCCCCGGTATATCAAGGCGGGTGTGTATGCAGGCTGCAGCAAGTGTGGTAATCCGGTAGCCGGCTGAGTAGCAAGACAGAGCGGCTCCTAGGAAATGCCTGCAGAGTTTTTTTTAGTTTAGCGGGGATAGCTCTTTCCCAGCAGAGCAACGGCGTGGCGCCTCCATGCCTCCATGCCTCCTCCCCTTCCGGTCGGGGAAGGAAACACTTCCTACGTATGCACCCAACACCCTAACATGTACCCCGAGTCTAAACACCCCTAGCCTTACACTTATTAACCCCTAATCTGCCGCCCCCGCTATCGCTGACCCCTGCATATTATTTTTAACCCCTAATCTGCCGCTCCGTAAACCACCGCTAATTGGCTGATGCAATCAGCCAATCGGATTGACCTCGCTTTCTATTGGCTGTTCCAATCAGCCAATAGAATGCAAGGTCAATCCGATTGGCTGATTGGATTAGCCAATCGGATTGAACTTCAACCTGAATGGCTGATTGCATCATCCAATTGGATTTTTCCTACCTTAATTCCGATTGTGTCAAGGAACAGTCTTGTAAGGCAAGGAATTATTATCAATAACCTCAACTGCTGAGTTTATGATAAAGATAAAATAAATAGTATATGTGTAGTTACATGTATACCTGGGATTTATCATAAATTGCCAACCATGTAACTGATAAGCCCAGACATCTGAGTTCAAGTTATTAGTAGGGATTGATGCTGAGTACACTATTGCTGCCACCTGTGAAGATCACTATGATATGCAGCAGTGTACTCTTTTAAACTCCCAGTTTGTAGTAAAAGTTAAATACATAAATATTATTTTTACAAGCTTGCAAATATATAGATATATCACAAAAAATACTCACTATCTGACTGTTAAGCTGGCTCAAGTAAATAAGTAGTTAACTGACAGTGTCTTGATATACTGTGAGAGGAACATAGAATAAGAATCACAGAGATCGTTATAATACTTAAGCATAACAGAGATTGAGGTATAGCTAAATGCGCATGAATGACCTGGTTGTGGAAAATGCAGTCAAGAATGAGGCAGGTCTTACTTGTAGTGAGTTGAGGGTAATCCGTTGGAAATTATTGCTAGCAAGTCCGTTGCTGTAGAGCAGAGGATTACAGCAGCTCAGTCCGTTGCTGCAGCGTGGAGCAGGTTGGCGTGTGACGTCACCGCTCCCTGTGAAACTGGAAGTGACAGGCTTAGGCAGATGCAAACTCGTAGGATCAGATACAGAGGCTTGGCTGCAGCAGTCCAATTACAGGAAGGCTCCAATACTAAGCAACTTGGAGACTGTAATGTGGGGTTTTATACAGACTGTGGCAGAAAAGGTACTCCCTTATTTAAAGGTACATGACATCACCCCCCCCCCCCCCCGTCAAGGAGCAGCTCCGCGGCTCATGGATGTGGGCGATCAGGGTTTCGCTGATGGAACCTAGAAACCAAACGGGAAGCAGAAATGTTGGCTGCGGGCTCCCAGGAATCTTCATCTGCAGAGTATCCTTTCCATCTGACAAGGTATTGGAGAGTACCTCTTGTTTGTTTGGAATCCATTATCTCCTGGACTTCGTATTCTGTATCAGGGTCCACAGTTATAGGGGTAACAGGACCCTGGTCAGAAGCAGATCTAAGAGCACGGTAAGGTTTCAGCAGGGAAACATGGAAGGTAGGATGCACCCGTATGTTAGCCGGTAATCGTAACCTCATTGCGTTATCATTTACGATACGGTCTATCGTATATGGCCCAATGTACAGAGCTGACAACTTCCTGGATGGAGTAGTTAGCTTCAGATTTTTTGTGGAGGGCCAAACCAGATCTCCCACGGAATACTTAGGTGGTAGAGTTCTTCTTTTGTCATAGTAAGTTTTGTGTACCCTCTTAGCATTCTCAATTGCAGTACGGCTGCAATGTAATTTGTAACCTCTGTGACTGAAGGGCAAGGACACTGGTTATCTGGCAAGAGATGAAATGTGGGATGGAACCGATAGTTAGCAAAAAACGGAGTGAGTTTGGTAGTGGAGTGTACAGTGTTGTTATAAGAAAATTCTGCGTGTGGAAGGAAGGATGACCACTGATGTTGATCGCTACAGAAACCTCTCAGGAATTGTTCTAACCATTGGTTACATCTCTTGGTCTGCCCATTTGTCTGTGGATGGTAAGCTGTAGACAACCTTTTGTCTATCTGGAATGCTTTGCAGAATTCAAGCCAGAATTTACTCGTGAATTGGGTTCCGCGATCTGTTAGAATAGACTTTGGTAACCCATGATGTTTGAAGACATAATTCAGCAACAATTGTAACGTTTCTGCAGCAGCGGGTAACTTTCGGTAAGGAATAAAATGACACATCTTGCTGAATAAATCTACTACAACAAGGATTGTGGTGTCAGTTCCAGAACGTGGTAAATCGACAATGTAATCTATAGCAATCTCTTCCCAAGGTCTGCTTGGGGTTGCTAGTGGCATAAGCAATCCATATTATGGTCTTTTGCTTCTTTTGAGATAAGGTACAAATCCTGCAGGTTGCGATGTAATCTGTGATATCTTTAGTCATTGTTGGCCACCAATAAGTTCTATTTGCTAAGTTTTGTGTTTTATGAATGCCCAGCGAATGGTGTATCATGTAGAGCGTGTAATACCATCTGCCTAGTGGATGGAGGTATATATAACTTGTCATCAAGATAATGTAGTCCATTCGATCTCTTTAGCAATAAATTTGGTGGTTTGGTGGTATCTTTCTCTTGTTCTTCCCTCAAAAATGATGTGGAATCAAACAAGAAGGCTATGAACTTTTCCGTCGGTATGACAGTATCGTTCCTAAGCAGATTAAGTGGTTTCTTGTGTAGTCTTGATAGGGCATCAGCCTTGCCATTCCATAAGGAGGGTCTGTAGGTGATCAGAAAATTGAACCTGGAAAAATATAAATCCCATCTTACTTGTCTAGCAGTGAGAGTCTTGGTGGTTTGGAGGAATTGTAGGTTTCAGTGATCCATGTAAATGATGATTGGCAGTGCTGTACCCTCTAACAAGTGGCGCCAGTGCTCAAGGGATACCTTGATTGCTAATAACTCTTGATTCCCAATGGGGTAATGTATTTCAGACGGAGTCATGATACGGGAGTAAAAAGCTACAGGGTGTAATGGTTTTTTCATAGAGTCTTTGTGATAGTATGGCGCCCACCGCATAATCAGAGGCGTCAACCTCCAATATGTATTGTAATTCAGGATCTGGTATACTAAGAATAGGTGCAGAAATGAACTGATTTTTGAACAAATCAAAGGTCTTTTGAGTTTCTGAGCTCCAATGAAATGTAATGTTAGCTTTAATGAGGTTTGTCAGTGGTCTTGATAATGAGGCTAAATTTCGAATGAATTTTCGGTAGAAATTAGCGAACCCCATGAATCTCTGAATGTCCTTTTTACATTCAGGGGTAGGCCAATTCTTCATGGCCTCTATCTTATTCTCCTCCATGCTAATGCCCGAAGAGGTAATGCAATAACCCAGGAAAGTATCGGAGTTAAAGATGCACTTCTCAGCCTTGCCATATAAGGACAGGAGTTGCTTCTCAATCTACTAAGAACCTGTCTGACATGTGATATATCTTCGGTAGAGTCTTAGAATAAATCAAAATATAATCTAAGTAGATAACAAGATAGACATCCAGGGTATCCTTAAAGATATCATTTATCAAGTGCTGGAAAGTGGCGGGCACATTACAGAGTCCGAATGGCATGACGGTGTATTCGAACAACTCGTAGCGGGTTCGGAAGGCCGTCAGCCATTCGTCTGCAGATCTTACTCGGATAAGATTATACGCTCCTCTTAGGTCAAGCTTTGTAAAGAACTTAGCTCCCTGGAGTCTTTCTATGAGCTCTGGAATCAGAGGAAGCGGATAGCGATTTTTCACTGTTCTTTTATTTAATTGTCTGTAATCAATTATGGGGCGTAAAGACCCGTCTTTGTTCTTTACAAAAAACATCCCAGCTCCTGCTGGGGAGGTGGAAGGATGGATAAAACCTTTCCTTAGATTTTCTTCAAGGTATGTTTTCAGATGGTCTAATTCTGGTTTAGACAATGGAAAAATGTGTCCATAGTTGATGTCTGCTCCAGGGAGGAGCTTGATGGGACAATCATACTTCCTATGTGGAGAAAGTTTTTCTGATTCTTTTTTACTGAACACATCAGTGAAATCAGCATACTCTTGAGGTATGTAAGGTTCTGATGATACTTCTATAGTTTGTAGGATATGTGGTGGATAACAAGTGGTTTTACAATATTCTGAGTTAAAAGTTATTGAGAATGGAGACCATATTATATGGGGGTTGTGCAAGGACAGCCAATTTAACCCTAATATAATGGGTACAATAGGTGATGTTATGACATCAAAGGTTTGAAATTCCCTATGATGGTCTTGTGTCACAATCAACAAAGGAATAGTTTCATACATCACCGGAACAGAGGCCATAGTATTACCATCAATAACTCGCAAATACACAGGGGTCTGCTTTTTCACCAAAGGTATTTTATTATCCTTAATAAATTGTACATTAATATAATTTGCAGTTGCTCCTGAATCAATGATCCCACTAGCATTGAGCCGAGAATGATCCCACTGTAAAAGAAGTGGGAATTTATGATAAGTTGTGGAAGAGGTATATCTACCGAAACAATGAGTGTGTGACAGTGTCTTACCCCGGTTCTGGCACTGGAGAGCAGGACACTCCTTAACCCCATGGTCCTCCGCTGCCCAATATATGCACAGATTTTGGCTGCGGCGTCTCAACTTTTCCTGTGGTGTAAGTGGTCCTTTCACGAACCCTATGTCCATTGGCTCAGTAGAGGGCTTTGTTGGTGGTGTGGGTGCAGGGGTGTAGGTATATCATTTAGGAGTGGTGTCCTGATATGACCTTTCCTGTTGCCTCTCCCTAAGGCATCTATCAATAGTGATACTGAGATTTATCAATTCTTCTAAGGTGGGGGGGAGATCAACTCGAGATAACTCATCTTTATGCCATCAGATAAGCCTAAACGGAATTGATTCCTTAATGAAAGGTTATTCCATTGGCTATCCTTAGCCCATTTTTTAAATTCAGTGATATATTCCTCTACATATCTTTTCTTTTGCTTTAATGATTTCATGGCATTTTTGGCAGTCATTTGTTTATAAGGATCATCATACAACTGGGCTAAGGTGGTAAAGAAATGCATTGAGTATGTTATCGTTTGTCTCAAAAAAACTGTTTGCCCAGCTCCTTGGTTCCCCTCTAAGGAAAGATATGGTTGTTAAAACCTTTACTATATCTGTGGGGTATGTCTGTGGCTTTAAGGTAAATAGGAGTAAACAAGCATTTCTGAAATCTCTGAATTGTATTCTATCACCTTTAAATAATTCAGGGAGACTGACTTGTGGTTCAACAGTATGTAACTTTGTTTCTACAATGTCTTTGATATAAGCTTTTAAATTGTCGTTTTCTGCCTTTAGGGTATTTAACCCATCAGTAAGTAAATTTACCCTATGACTAAGGGTCTGCATGTGAGCAGTTAACTCAGCTGGGTCCATACTTTGTATTTTTTGGGCTTAGTATTCTGTCAAGGAACAGTCTTGCCGTGTCCTGTAAAGCAAGGAATTATTATCAAGAACCTCAACTGCTGAGTTTATGATAAAGATAAAATAAATAGTATATGTGTAGTTACATTGATACCTGGGATTTATCATAAATTACCAACCATGTAATTGATAAGACCAGACATCTGAGTTCAAGTTATTAGTAGGGATTGATGCTGAGTACACTATTGCTGCCACCTGTGAAGATCACTATAATTTGCAGCAGTGTACTCTTTTAAACCCCCAGTTTGTAGTAAAAGTTAAACACATAAATATTATTTTTACAAGCTTGCAAAGATATAGATATATCACAAAAAAATACTCACTATCTGACTGTTAAGCTGGCTCAAGTAAATAAGTAGTTAACTGACAATGTCTTGATATACTGTGAGAGGAACATAGAATAAGAATCACAGAGATCGTTATAATACTTAAGCATAACAGAGATTGAGGTATAGCTAAATGCGCATGAATGACCTGGTTGTGGAAAATGCAGTCAAGAATGAGGTAGGTCTTACTTTTAGTGAGTTAAGGGTAATCTGTTGGAAATTATTGCTAGCAAGTCCGTTGCTGTAGAGCAGAGGATTACAGCAGCTCAGTCCGTTGTTGCATCATGGAGCGGGTTGGCGTGTGACGTCCCTGTGAACCCGGAAGTGACAGGCTTAGGCAGATGCAAACTCGTAGGATCAGATACAGAGGCTTGGCTCTAGCAGT
The DNA here is from genome assembly GCF_027579735.1 of Bombina bombina. Taxonomy (NCBI): domain Eukaryota; kingdom Metazoa; phylum Chordata; class Amphibia; order Anura; family Bombinatoridae; genus Bombina; species Bombina bombina. Next base: position 261,268,179 of record NC_069503.1, read on the forward strand.
CCAATAACAGGAAGGCTCCAATACTAAGCAACTTGGAGACTGTAATGTGGGGTTTTATACAGGCTGTGGCAGAAAATGTACTCCCTTATTTAAAGGTACATGACAGATTGGCTGATAGAATCCTATCAGCCAATCGGAATTCGAGGGACACCATCTTGGATCGGATGACGTCATTTAAAGGACCAGCCATTCGTCGGGTTGTCGTCATGCAGGAAGGATGCTCCGCATCAGATGTCTTTAAGATGGAGCCGCTCCGCGTCGGAAGGATGAAGATAGAAGATGCCGCTTGGATGAAGACTTCTGCCGGATGGAGGACCTCTTCTGCCCCGATCGGATGAAGACTTCTGCCTGGCTGGAGGACCACTTGTGCCCGGATCGGATGAAGACTTCGGCCCGGCTGGGTGAAGACGGCTCAAGGTAGGGTGATCTTCAATGGGGTAGTGTTAGGTTTTTTTAAGGGGGAATCGGGTGGGTTTTAGAGTAGGGGTGTGTGGGGGGTGGGTTGTAATGTTGGGGGGGATTGTTCTTTTTTTTACAGGTAAAAGAGCTGATTACTTTGGGGCAATGCCCCGCAAAAGGCCCTTTTAAGGGCTATTTGTAATTTAGTATAGGGTAGGGCATTTTATTATTTTGGGGGGCTTTTTATTTTATTAGGGGGCTTAGATTAGGTGTAATTAGTTTAAACCTTGTATTTTTTTTTATTTTTTGTAATTTAGTGGGGGGGTTTTTGTACTATAGTTTAGTTTATTTAATTGTATTTAATTTTAGCTCATTGTAGTTAATTTATTTAATTAATTTAATGATAGTGTAGTGTTAAGTGTAATTGTAACTTAGGTTAGGATTTATTTTACAGGTAATTTTGTAATTATTTTAACTAGGTAGCTATTAAATAGTTATTAACTATTTAATAGCTATTGTACCTAGTTAAAATAAATACAAAGTTGCCTGTAAAATAAAAATAAATCCTAAAATAGCTACAATGTAATTATTAATTATATTGTAGCTATCTTAGGGTTTATTTTATAGGTAAGTATTTAGTTTTAAATAGGAATACTTTAGTTAATAATAGTAATATTATTTAGATTTATTTAAATAATAATTAAGTTAGGGGGGTGTTAGGGTTAGGGTTAGACTTAGGTATAGGGGTTAATAACTTTATTATAGTGGCTGCGACGTTGGTGGCGGCAGATTAGGGGTTAATAGATTTAATGGGCTATGGCGGTTTAGGGGTTAATACTAGAATAGGTTTATTGCGGTGTGGGCTATGGCGGTTTAGGGGTTAATAATTTAGTTATTTCTTGCAGTGTGGGCTATGGCAGTTTAGGGGTTAATAATTAGGCTTATTTCGTTGTCGGTCTAGGGGTTAATAAATTTATTATTAGGAGTGAGAGGGGGGATTGCAGATATAGGGGCATACATGTCGGGCTTATTTTTGGGAGGCGTGTTAGACTGTTACGGGAGATTTAAAATTTTAGTTACTTTTCTTAGGCGCCAGCAGTTTCTAAAGTTCCGTAAGTCACTGGCGACTCCAGAAATTTGTACTTATGCTTATTTCTGGACATCGCTAGTTTATCCGACTTACGGCACCTAGGAAATGCCGGCGAAATATATGTAATACCCCGATGTGCGAGGTGAAATTACGGGTGGCGCAGGTTTCCACGCTTGCACCGAAACCAGTGCCGTATATCGGATAGCGCCGACAGTTGATAAACATTTCTCACAACCTGGACACTCTTTAAATTAAGAAATCTTTTCAGTTTTGACTAGGAGCAAATGTGTCAGGGTTCTCATAGTTAATTGTCCCAATAATTGCGTTTAACCTTTTAATAGTCAGAATTTAATATGTGTTCCAGTATTACAAAGACAGATCTAATTATGAATATGTTGCTATTTAAAAAAGAAAAGTAAAATATAATTGGGGCACATAAGGGATTAAATGAATGTTCTTGCAGTAAAAGCACATAGGACCTAAAAGTCAGGAAGGACACTTATTTAACTAATCCAGTTCCATTTATGGTGATTTTAAATAGTTACATTTAATTGCCACCACACTCTTGTCACCTATTAATAGTAAGATGTGTAAGTGATGCATGCACACTTTCAAAGCACTTTAGCAATAGTTTGTTTAAAGGCTGGTTTACTTGCTCTCGGGAATCAAGCTGGCTTGTTATTTTGAAAGCAACATTTGGTATGTCCCCCACACAATTTCTGGTGCTTTGGCTGATAATTCTTAAATTAAACTCCTAATAAATTTCTGTCAGACTGGACAATTAATGGACTATTTTTTTTAAAGTGATTCATCTTTCTATTTTGTATGCCAGTTTTCAAAGGCAGGACATAATTTTGCACAAATGTTATCTTTCACAGCTGTTATTGAGTCATTCTGTAGAAGGCTGTATATTTGCTATATTTCAAAATAAACTTTTATTTTTATATTTGAAATACACTTTTCTTCTCATCCTGACGGCTACAACTTGCTGATGTCTTAACAACATATATATTTTTAATTTCAGCATTTAGCTTTCAGTTTTATGTCACATCTTTACTACTCTTGACATAGCAGCAAGACCTGAAAGAACTGCAAGATCCCTCCAGGAATGTGTGTTATAGCTTTAACGCGATCGTTATAGCCTTTACCACAACGATCCATTGCGCATTAAAAAACCTGTAGTTATGGATTTTGCAAAAAACAAAAAAAGTTTCACAAAACCCATAAAAAATATGTTACAAAGTACACTAACACCCATAAACTACACTATTAACCTCTAAACCGCCATCCCCTAGCATCACAACTAATAAATAAAGCTGTTAACCCCTAAACCACCACCCCCACATCGCAACTACTAAACCGCTGATCCACAACATTGCAACTACTAAAATAAACCTATTAACCCCTAAACCACCGTCCCCCCACATCGCGACTACCAAAATAAACCTATTAACCCCTAAACCGCCACCCCTCACATCGAGACTACTAAAATAAACCTATTAACCCTTAAAACCCCTAAACCACCATCCCCTCCACATCGCTACCACCTAAATTAAACTATTATACCCTAAACCTAACACTCCTTAACTTTAAATTAAAGTTACAATATACTTACTACCTTAAAATAAATAAAAAGTTAAAATTACAGAAAACATTACATTAAAAACACACCTAACATTACATTTAAAAAAATAGCTAAGATTAAACAAAAATAACATTGCAGAAAATAACAAACAAAATTATGCAAAATAAAAAAAATATTCCTAATCTAATACCACCATAAAAACAAAAAAAACACCCCAAAAATAAAAAAAAACCTAATCTAACAATAAAATACCAATAGCCCTTAAAATGGCCTTTTGTAGGGCATTGCCCTAAAGATATCAGCTCTTTAAAAAAATATTAAAAAAATACAAAATGCCCACTAAAATTATAACCCCCTACCACCCAAAATAATAAACACCTAACTAAAAAAAAAAACTAATCTACCCATTGCCCCTAAAGGGGCATTTGTATGGGCATTGTCCATTTTCTCTTTATTGATCTATATGGGGGAATACATGCACGAGCACGCCAAGTCGGAACTTGGATTTTCTGCGGTTTGCGGCTTACCACAACATATCGTATGACAAAAGAAAGTTTTATGGTGACTTGTAATGGCGGCGCTATTCAAAATAGCGGTACGGACCCTTTTTGAGCGGTGTGTATGCAAAGGGTTTACCGCGTAACTTGTAATCTTGGCCTCTATGCTGAGAAAGAAAGACAAAATCAGTACAATACGATATTTAATCAAATTAAAGATTTATTTTATTTAGAATTAGTATTTTCCTGTGTTATGTATCCCATGATGTTTAGAATGTCATTTTAATATAAAAAATACATTTTATGTTCATTTAAAGGCTGGCATTTCACTTGAGCAATGCCGACCTCGCTTGCGCTAGCCCAATGGCCAAATGGCACATGGAGTAAGGGGAGGATGTCAATCACCCTGGGGTGAACATACCGGGTGTGATTTAATCTGCCAGTAACAGCTGGCGTACTGGTTAGGAAGCTGCAGTCTGATGACTACTGCTTCCTAACTTTCAGCAGCAACGATAAACTCCCAGAGCTACATATGCAGCCTGATAAATGGGGTCCTAAGTATTAACTTATTTCAAGTGCATAACAGCAATTCCTATAGGGCTAGGTATCAAGTGGATCGCTAAATATCGCTTTCATGAAAGCGATAATTGTGCTCCGCTGTGTAATACCAGCACACGCTAATGTAATTTAACATTGCGCAAGCACCAGAAATGCTTGTGCAATCTTAAATGCCGACCAGTGTATGCTGTCGGCATTTATCGAACTCAGGCGAACATGATTCGCCACACCGAATCATGTCCACCTGACACTTTGTAAATCTGCCCCACAGTCTCCACTTATAAAATGTCCTCATCCGGGAAGTCAAATTTATCAATTTAATTACACCAATTGGAAAAAAAAATATTTTCTTTGTTAGTTTGTGTGATGGAAACAAATCTCAAACTGTGGTAGTTCACTAGTTCTAACCATCTTTATTCACTCTATCTCTGAATTATATGATATTACTGGAGTGGGTGTGCAGGGGAGGGATCTCTCAGTCATAAATGGTGGTATTGTCCAGTAAAACAGCCTTACTGGGTCCATGTGGTCAATGTTTTTGTGCAAATTCTGCTCTATAGATGTATCCTCCTAAAGTAACCTCCTCTTTTGACATGTATACATAAACTTGCCTTACACAAAACTATGGTGAACTGTGGTAACAACCTTATTTGTCTCCATTGGAAGCAGACAGCAGGACCTTCCATCCGAGAATGGAAGAATCTAGTGAAACACATGCTAAAACTATATTTATTCTATTAGAATAAGACTTTACCCTAGCTTCCAAAAGATGTGAGCAAGAGTGGCCTCACCACTGGTATGTTTATATTGTTGGAATTACCTTTGTTTTCTTTATTGTTTCTTCGTACCAATTGTTTTTCTTGTAACACGTTGATCACCCGACGCCTTCTTCTCTATAATTAAAACACTAATTTGTCTCCTACAGGGCACTTGCTTAGAATCATTACCCTTTCAACTACTTTCCCCTCCTTACCCCTAGGGATGGGTGAATGTTTCTAAAAATTCGAAATTTAAAACGAATTTTGATACATTGGTTTGTTCAAATCAAATTTCGAATGTTTATATAACATTCTAACATTCTATTTTCGTTTTCAAATTTTTCAATAAAATTCGAAAATATTCGTTTGAATAATAGAATGTTTAGCTATCTATTCATTCAATTTCGAAATGTAATATTCAAATTCGAATGTGACATTCGAATTTGAAATAGTATTTCTAGTCTAAAACTGTGTTTTTTAAATGTAATATTTGAATTTGAATGTGATATTCGATTCGAATGTGACATTCAAATTCGAAATAGTATTTCTAGTCTAATACTGTGTTTTATAAATGTAATATTCAAATTTGAATGTGATATTCGATTCGAATGTGACATTCAAATTCGAAATAGTGTTTCTAGTCTACAATTGTGTTTTATAAATGTAATATTCGAATTTGAAAATGACATTTGAATTCAAATGTGACATTCGAATTCGAATGTGACATTCGAAAACTGAAAATAACATTCGAAAATCTAATTTTTAAGAATATCCGTTCTTATCAACATTCTATTATGTAAATCTAATTTCTACAATAACATTCGTTCTAACATTCGAATTCGAATATATACACATTCGCCCATCCCTACTTACCCCAGTGAGTGTTACATTATTTGCTTGTATGCCATTTTCTTGGTAATGTTTGGTCTTTTGTTATTTTTTATAAAACAAATACAAAATATTAAACTAAAAAAGTGTTAACTTAAAAGGCCATCAAAGTACATAAAGAAAATCTTCTAATCTGTTAGACAAGTTTATTATTTTACTCCTGTGTGTAACCTGCACATGGATTAAACATATACGGGTGATTCAAAGCTTAGCAAATTATTTATCCAAAAAAATCCTCATATATTTTAATAGTGAATTTAGCAGAAAAAATATTAGATAAACTTTTATAAAGGATTGTGATTCCCCTATTGTTAATATCAGCTCCAGAGCAGCAATGACCTATTGAGAGGTAGCTGAACCTAGCTGGTGAGCCAATGACGAGGCATATGTGTGTAGCCACCAATAATCAGCTATCTCCCAGTATTGCATTGCTGATCCTGAGCCTACCAAGGTATGCTTTTCTGTAAAGGATACCAAGAGAGAAAAATAAATTTGCTAAAAGAATCAGATTGAAAGGTCTCTTAAAATGGAGTTCTCTGTCCTAACCATGAAATTTTAATTTTGATTTTCATGTCCCTTAAAGAACACTTTATTACCATATACATCTAGTTACAAGCATTGCACCTTGTTTCTGCTGTTGCAAGACATTCAAGAAAATCCAAATGTCCCTACCTAACCTCAGGTTTGCTGATCTTAATTACTGCAATGTCTTGTTGCAAGATACTAAGTTCAGATGCTAAGCATAATTTTTAGACAAATGGTGCACTGCTAATGTGTCAGTTAACAATACACCTCATTGAGGCCCTGATTCTAAACAAATTGACAGTCAAGACGTATTTTTTCATTCCAACATTCTCAGGGGAAGCCCTGATAGAATTTTTTTAAAAAAAGGGGCTGTCCCTGTGAGAGGCCAGATGTCTCCCATACAAATAATAATAATCTCTTCTAGGTTAAAGTTTGCAATGGAGGGCAAAGTACAGAGGGAGAGACTTGAATATTACACCAAATACAAAGCAAATTATTATGTTTTCAGTGCACTGTACCTTAAATTCAATGTCATTTTTGTATGCATGGGTTTTCCTTTTGGAATAATTAGTGAGAACTGTAGTTTCAAAACGTTTATAGAGTTATGCTGGGATTTGAGAGAAAACTTTATATACACCTATGGAACGCCCATGTTCAGCCAATTTTATGGAAAAACAACAATTTTGCTTTGTGTTTTGTACTTTTAAGTACATCTTGCTTTTTTGCACATCCATAGAAGTTACGCTCGAATATTTCAACCTTCCGCCCTAGTTTTTTGGCCCATAGACTGATATACCAAACTCGCGCAGTTTGGTATGCAATATACAGCATAAGGATTTACGTGGCGAAAATGGAGAAATCTTACTCCATTTTCACCTCGCCACAAAATGCAGGCGTAGTAAGCCTTACACCGAGTACTGAAGCCCCGTAACTCCCTAAACTGCCTGCAAAATAAAACCTAACACCTAACGCATGCGCAATGTCTATCTACCTCTCAACCACAATCCCCCACCGCAATACCTAATAAAGTCTTGTAACCCCTAAACCGCCGCTTCCGGACCCTGCCGCCACCTATATTAAATATATTACCCCCTAATCTGAACCCCCTACACCGCGCCACCTATATTAAATATATTAACCCCTAATCTGATCCCCCTACACCGCCGCCACCTATATTATATGTATTAACCCCTAATCTGATCCCCCTACACCGCCGCCACCTACATTAAATTTATTAACCCCTAATCTGATCCCCCTACACCGCCGCCACCTATATTTAATATATTAAACCCTAATCTAATCCCCCTATACCGCGAGCACACATATTTAATGTATAAACCACTAAACCTAAGTCTAACCCTAACACCCCCTAACTTAATTATTATTTAAATAAATCTAAATAATATTAATATTATTAACTAAATTATTCCTATTTAAAAATAAATACTTACCTATAAAATAAACCCTAAGATAGCTACAATATAATTAATAATTACATTGTAGCTATTTTAGGGTTTATATTTATTTTACAGGTAACTTTGTATTTTTTTTTTTTTTTTGGTTTTTAAAAGAAGCTTTATTGAGAGTTAACAAAATACAATGCACAAACGAGAGTGTCAACAAGTTACAATAACCAATTTCACAAAGTGAGATTTTTCCAATACACCGCATGCTCCTACTCTGTTGGCATTAAAAGGCTGGACCAAATGTAGGAAATAAGCGTCTTAATGACAAACACTTGTCCAGAGTTCTTTACTTCATGTCCTTACTGCTTATTGTTAGGACATAGTTATTCCTCACATATGGACAACATGCGGAAATCTGTTATATAATACACTCAATATTACATAAATATACAGTCATAATGAAACTAGATTGAGTGTAGGCATCAAACATCCTTGTCAACTTAAATTATGACGTTCATCAGAAACTTTGATGTTCATCGTAAGAAGAGAAGAAATAGAGAAAGAGAGAGAAAAAGGGAAAAAGAGAAAGATAAGAGTGGGAGAAAGGGAAGAAGGGGGGTTCATCATCAGTGGGGGAGGGGGGAGGGAGAGAAAAAAAAGTGGGGGGGTGGGAGGGGAAGAGACCCAGCTATGTAATAGCACTGAGAAAGGTGGGGTACCTAGGGCTCATCTAATCAGTGGTCTCCAGAGTTCCTTCATGTACTCGTGAATTTCAATTCTGTCATCCCTCATATATCAAAATATTTCTAACGATAGGTGTCTGTCTACCTGAAACTCCCAATCGGAAGTCTGAGAGATTCTGTCTGATTTCCAGTTTTTAGGGATGAGGGCTTTTGTGCTATTTAACATTATATATAGAAGATGTTTTTTGGGTTTATCTGTCAGTTTAGGTAGCCCGTTAAACAACAGGAGGTCAGGGCTTCTGCCCAATGTAATGTTTAGTTTAGAATCTATTATGTCCAGTACGGTACTCCAGAATGGGTTTATCAATTCACAAGTCCACACCAAATATGGAGGATAGTGCCAGCCTCCCCACAGCCCCTCCAACACCTACCATCAGACCTCTTATATATTTTTTTGATCCTGACTGGTGTAAGGTACCAACGAGATAAGAATTTATAATTGGATTCTAGAGTTCTGGTCAAGACAGAAACTTTGGCATGGTTGTGAAATATGTTTTGATATTCTATATCTGTGAGGGCATGGTCTAGTTCACCGTTCCACTGCCTAACAAAGGTAGGTGTGTAAGAGTCCTTATGAGATGTCAGCAACCTATACATAATTGATATTAAATGTGCAGGAGTGTGAGTTAGCAAGCATAATGATTCCATCAAAGTGAGTTGTCTGGATATACTGTTTGCCCTTTTGTGTGTGAGTAAGTAGTGTTGTAGCTGTCTGTGGAAAAACCACGATATATTCAAACCCGACTCCGACAATTCTCCCAAGCCTTTAAGTTTTTTATTTGATAATAGCCTGTAGAACATTGTCTGATCTAACTGTGTTTTGTCTAAAGCCGTCTGAGTAGTGTTGGAGAATGGGATGTCTGGATTTTGTATAAAGGAAGTTAGAGGTGAGGGGTTAGAGGAGATATGTGGATATTCCACAAGTGTTTTATCGAATTGTGAGAAGAATTCCCTCACAAGTGGGTACAGTCTGATTACTTTAGGTCTGTTTTTGTTCGAGATCCATCCCAATGAGCCCGTGTTTTGCACTCCCAAAATAGTCCATCCTATCTGGACCCACATTTTATCTTTAGAGTTAGTACACCATTCCACCTGATGTTGGAGATTAATAGCTTTTTTGTAAAGTAAAAGGTTTGGAATGCCCAAACCGCCTCTCTCCTTAGGCAAGTATAAAGTATTCCTGGGGACCCGAGGTCTGGTACCCCCCATATGTATTCCTCTAGCTGTCCCTGTAATTTTGATAAATATTGGGCAGGAAATGGAGTCGGGAGAGTTTGAAGTTAATATAAGATCCGAAGGAGGATATTCATTTTCACAACCCCAATCGTGCCCAACCAGGAGATCTTATTTTTCCATGACGAGAGGTCTCCCAGTATTTATTGTGATAAATGGTTATAATTAGCCTCAAGAGGCTGTCTACTTTAACCCGTAACTTACAAATATCCGATATGCGGCATAAGTCCGTCTGGAGCAGATTAATATTTAATATTTCTGATTTTGTGTGATTCAGGTGAAAGTTGGGTACCTTACCATATTCTTCAAATTCTCGAAGAATTTCCGGAATTGAGGTTAAAGGGTCAGTAACCGAGAGTAGGATATCGTCCGCATATAGCAAAACCTTATGTACATGATCTCCTATTTTAAATCCAGAGATTTTCTGGTTGTCCCGAATCTTTTGCGCTAGTATTTCTATTGATAGGACAAACAGCAGAGGGGACAAGGGGCAACCCTGACGCATTCCGTTCAAGATTTTAAAGGGGTCTGATAAAATATTATTGATTTTTACTTGTGCAGTTGGGTCCGAGTAGAGAGAAAAGATTTTTTGCATAAAAGTTTGGCCAAAGTTAATTTTTAACAGGACAGCTTTGAGGAAACCCCAGCTGACCCTATCAAAAGCCTTTTCGGCATCCGTTGATATAAGCACCGAAGGGATATTATTAAGTTGCGCATGATTCACTAAAAGGGCAGCCTTTATGGTGTTGTCCAAGGCCTCTCTGCCAGGGACAAATCCCACCTGGTCGGGAGATATTAACAGCGGTAGGAATTTATTTAGTCGCGACGAGAGAATTTTTGCGAATATCTTCAGGTCTACATTGAGAAGAGAGATCGGCCTGAAATTTTCAGGCCGATCTGTTGACTTTCCCGGTTTTGGGATGGTGGTGACATGCGCTAAAAGCATGGTTGGCGGGAAACCCTGAGTGTTCCCAATGCTGTTAAACAAGGAGGCAAGGCAGGGGGACAATATTATAAATAATAATATTTTACACTGAAGCCATCCTGGCCCGGACACTTGCATGCTGGCAAGCTTTCTATAGTCTTGATTACTTCCTCTATGGAAATGTTTGCTTCTAAACTCTCTCTCTCCTCCTCAGACAGGGCTGGGAGAGTTAAAGAGTCCAGGTAAGTATCGATAGGAGACCTAGAAGGTGTCCCATCGTTGTTTTGGGAAGAAGCCTCGTCCTTTTGTAGAATATACAGATTCTGATAATAGCATCTAAGTACCTCAGCTATAGACGGGCTATCTGAACAAGGTTGGTTATGGTGATTTAATATGGAGTGGACGTGAGATTTGGATTGTCTCCTCTTTAAAGCTCTGGCCAGGAGTATTCCGGTCTTATCCCCAAACTCAGAATATCTCTGTTGTAGATTTAATGCTAAAATTTGAAGTTCCCTAGAATGTATGTCCTGTATTTCTTTCCTGGCCTGTAAAAGATCTTGTTTGATTAGTGAGTCTGTGGGAGTTGTTTTGTGTCTAGCCTCCAATCCATGTTTCTGTTCCAATCTGTTTAAGGAGGTCCATATATCTAAGTCTAATCTGTTTAGAGTGGAAGGCTTTCTCTTGAATTAGCTCACCTCTAAGCACACTTTTGTGTGCCTCCCAAACGACATGGTCCGGCACCTCCCCTGCTTCATTGGTTTGGAAATATGCCATCAGTTTTTTTGCAATTTGAGTCTTAATCATTTGGTTATTCACTAAGAAGTCGTCAAACCTCCAAATAAAAGGGTCTATCTGGCACAGAAGGCCATTTTATTTTGCAAATGACTGGGGCGTGATCGGACCAGGTCATAGGAAGTATTTGAGTACTTATAACCCCTGCCAGAGTCGATTGGTCCATGAAAATGTAATCAATTCTTGTATAAACCTTGTGTGGATGAGAATAAAAAGTATAGTCACGCTTGGTGGGGTATAGCGTGCGCCAGGTGTCGTGAACCGCCAATTCTTCTAGTCTGGCATTACACTGTCGGAGAATTTTTTGGTAACTGAGGCTGTCTTTTTGGAAGTATCTAAAACTGGATTAAGTGGGACATTAAAGTCTACTCCCAGTATCAAGGCTCCTTTACGGAGTTCAAGAAGGGTGGGGAAGAAACAATAGAGGCTTACGGGGAAGGAGAAGAGGGGAAAGGGGAGGGGTGTAGAGAGCAAAAGAAAGTTAGAAGAAAAGTATGGGATCTGGATCCCTGCGCCTAATGCAAGTAGGAAAGAGATAAAAGATGAAAGGAAGGGGCATAACATGCCCAGTCATAGTAGGTCTTTGAGATAAACCGAGGGTGTCAGAGGGTAATAAGGTACATAATTAAACATTTTCATGCAATACGTAACTAATAACCTTTTGGGAATCCGCGTCTTGGGACAAACAACAATGTTCAAACATAAATAAAAATATAACAAGTGCAACATCTGAGATAATTATTAACTTGTAGCACTATGCACCATTTTGCTATAGGTATACGCATTAGGACTACTAATACCTTTACATGTGGCTATCTATGTTTCAAGATTATGGGGTCCATACTTAAACATTTTCATATGAAATACAATTAATAACTCCCCAAAGTTTCACATCCTATAACAGGTAGCAATGTAGAACCATTCATGATAAGATAACAAGTCTAACAACAACTTAAATAAATAGAGGCTTGTAGCGCAATGCACCATTGTGGAATAGGTATACGCATCTCGGCTACAAGGATCTTTTCTTGTGGCTGTCTATAGTTATTAGCTTGTAGCATTACGCACCATTTTGGTATAGGTATACACGTCAGGGCTACTAATATGTAGCTATCTATGCCACAAGGTACTGGGGCACATAATAAAACATTTTCATATAAAACATCAGGGGGGTTGATTCCTCTTCAGGTGTGGGTATGTTGATATCTAATATTTTACAAAGGTCCTGCAAGTCCGCCTGAGTTCTGTATATCGCCTGTTTTCCATTACAGGTAGCAATAAGGCAGACTGGAAAGCCCCACTTGTATTGAATTTTGTGTGATTGGAGTGCGCTGATTAAGAACCATAGGTCTCTCCTCTTCTGTAGTGTTAGCTGACTCAGGTCAGAAAATACTTGGATGGGGATGCCGGCATTCGTGAGATCTTTAATTGACTGGGCCTTCTGAGAGATTGCATCCTTGTCCCTGTAACTCAGTAATTTCACAATTATAACCCATGGAAGAGCCTTAGGAGAATGCTTAGGTCGAAGAGCACGATGAGCTCTCTCTAGCTGAACATCTGGAGAACTTGGCATGCCTTTTATGGTGCAAAATAAGTCCTGTAAATAGCCATCTATTGCCGAGTTATTGACCGTTTCTGGGACTCCTCTGATCCTAAGGTTGTTATGCCTTCCTCTGTTGTCCAGGTCTTCAACCCTGGACAACAAAAATTGAATGTCCCCTTCTTGTTCGAGAGCCCTTTGGGTATTGGACGTTACTTGAGTTTGCATGTCCTCTTGCTTTCTCTCTAGAGTATGGACCTGCTGACTGATCTGATAAAAGTCCTTTTTTAAATCTCCAAATAGGGATCTCATTTCAGACAGCACCATGTTAATATCAGTTTTTGTGGAATGAACACTAAGGTCCTCTCCAGATAGTGGTTCCTGTAGCCGTGTATCCGGTACTACACCAACTGCGACTGTTAAAGGAGGGGCAGTGATTGAGCTTTCAATGCCCGCTGAGTCAGGCCCAGTGGTAGCCATTTTAAGATAATTTGTGAGGTTAGTGCTTTTAGGTCCTTTTTCCCCTTTGGTGTTTTTCCTGTGGGACATTGTAAGTTGGGGGTTTATAAGGCTTCCCCACACTGAGCTATATTCGATATGAGAGAGATTAAGTCCACAGAGGCAGTTCTGCTGTAAGACAAATCAAATGGCAGAGTGTTGCCCTATGCAGTTATTGAAACCAATACAGTGAGGGTTTAGGTCTGTGTGCCGCAAGTTCTAGGCCTGAAATGTCCAGTGGCATCTGGTAGTTATAAAAGTTCTCAGGGACAGGTGCAATCCCCTCTGCACAACTATTTTTCCCCACAAAACAAGTGGAAGCGTGTAAGATGGGCCTGTTAGGTCTGGGCCCTCCAAGAAAAAGAACTATTCCTCTGAGGTTAACACCTGATGAGAGTCTACTTCAACTCTAATTATTGGATTACACACTGTTCTATAGCATGGGTTTTGATAATGAGATTTTAAGCCCACTGTTCAATGTCCTCTGGGCAAGAGCACCCTGTCTCCATGTGTGGGATTGTCTCCTTCCCACCTGCTATGTCCCTTCTGTGTTGCTCTCTGCCCCTTTAATGCTAGGATTCAGTTTGTGGTAATGTCTTATTTTGAGACCCAATGCAGCTTTCCCGACCCAGTTTCTGTCACCTCTTGTGGGACTAATAAATTATGGATAATGAGCTTCTGAGCAGACAGCAGTTACCATTTCACAAGTACCGATCCCTTATAAGTCATGATTGACAGCTCTCCCACGTGGCTTAGGCCTCTGTCTGATTTTAAGCAACTGGAGAGGGCTACTGGGGGATTAAACAAGGTAGGAGCAATTCCCTCACCAGCCCCACTTCACTATTGCAGGCTTACCCCTTCATGCAGGCTCCGCAGGTGGAGCGGCTCAAGTTAAGAGAGCCGTCGTAGGCCAGGAATTGTGGAGCTCGGTCAGTTCTGTTGCGGCACTGAGCGGGTCTTGGCGTGTCCCCAATTAGGCCTCCCCTGACAATCCACTGGCCACCGTGGCCTCAGGGTAAGTGGAAAAAGCTCCGATGAGTGTCGCCGGTCCCCCAGTGTAACCCAGGATAGTGCGCATTAAGCAGTGGTAGTGCCGCCTAGGCCGCAAACATCAGCAGCCCGATAAAAGCACCAGGGAGTCTTCTTGCCAGTCCGGTTCCGTGAGGGGTATGTTTATACAGCAGGACCCATGGTTTAAGTTGCATTTAGATTACTGCTTCCTTATTAAATAAGTTTACATTAGGCGCAGGGCATGGGAGCCAGGAAATAGTCAGCCATGTCCCTGCGTGGCCAGGCTCCGCCCCCCAACTTTGTATTTATTTTAACTAGGTACAATAGCTATTAAATAGTTAATAACTATTTAATAGCTACCTAGTTAAAATAATTACAAAATTACCTGTAAAATAAATCCTAACCTAAGTTACCATTACACCTAGCACTACACTATCAATAAATTAATTAAATAAGCTACAATTATCTCAACTAAAATACTAAAATATTGTAGCTGCAAGTGAAGGAAGCGGAGATAATCTCCACCCCTTCACTACTCTGCCAGCCAACGCGCATCGGAAAACATTCACGGCTAGATTTAGAGGCTCCTAATGCTGGTTTTGGGCTACCGCTGGTATTTAGAGTCTTGTAGGTAAGGGTCTAACGCTCACTTTCCAGCCGCGACTTTTCCATACCGCAGATCCCCCTACGCCAATTGCGTATCCTATCTTTTCAATGGGATCTTTCTAACGCTGGTATTTAGAGTCTTGGCTGAAGTGAGCGATAGAGCCTCTACCGACAAAACTCCAGCCGCAGAAAAAAGTCAGGAGTTAAGAGCTTTCTGGGCTAACGCCGGTTCATAAAGCGCTTAACTACTGTGCTCTAAAGTACACTAACACTTATAAACTACCTATGTACCCCTAAACCGAGGCCCCCCCACATCGCCGCCACTATAATAAATTTTTTTAACCCCTCATCTGCGACCGCACACCGCCGCAACCTACGTTATCCCTATGTACCCCTAATCTGCTGCCTCTAACACCGCCAACCCCTATATTATATTTATTAACCCCTAATCTGAGGCCACCGACGTCGCTGCTACCTAACTACACTTCTTAACCCCTAATCTGCCGACCAGACCTAACCACTACTATAATAAAGTTATTAACCCCTAATCCGCCTCACTCCCGCCTCAATAACCCTATAATAAATAGTATTAACCCCTAATCTGCCCTCCCTAACATCGCCGACACCTAACTTCAATTATTAACCCCTAATCTGCCGACCGGATCTCACCGCTACTCTAATAAATTTATTAACCCCTAAAGCTAAGTCTAACCCTAACACTAACACCCCCCTAACTTAAATATAATTTAAATCTAACGAAATAAATTAACTCTTATTAAATAAATGAATCCTATTTAAAGCTAAATACTTACCTGTAAAATAAACCCTAATATAGCTAGAATATAAATTATAATTATATTGTAGCTATTTTAGGCTTTATATTTATTTTACAGGCAACTTTGTATTTATTTTAACCAGGTACAATAGCTATTAAATAGTTAATAACTATTTAATAGCTACCTAGTTAAAATAATTACAAAATTACCTGTAAAATAAATCCTAATCTAAGTTACAATTACACCTAAGACTACACTATCAATAAATTAATTAAATAAAATACCTACAATTAAATCTAACACTACACTATCAATAAATTAATTACATACAAATACCTACAAATAAATACAATTAAATAAACTAACTAAAGTACAAAAAATAAAAAAGTTAAGTTACAAAAAATAAAAAAATTAATTATAAACATAATAAAAATATTACAACAGTTTTAAGCTAATTACACCTACTCTAAGCCCCCTAATAAAATAAAAAAGCCCCACAAAATAAAAAAATGCCCTACCCTATTCTAAAATTAAAATAGAAAAGCTCTTTTACCTTACCAGCCTTTAAAAGGGCCTTTTGCAAGGCATGCCCCAAAGAATTCAGCTCTTTTGCCTGTAAAAATAAACACACCCCCCCCCCAACATTACAACCCACCACCCACATACCCCTAATCTAACCCAAACCCCCCTTAAATAAACCTAACACTAAGCCCCTGAAGATCTTCCTACCTTATCTTCACCACACCGGGTATCTATCACCGATCCGTCCATGCTCCGAAATCTTCATCCAAGCCCAAGCGGGGGCTGGAGATCCATCATCCGGCTGAAGTCTTCTATCAAGCGGCAAGAAGAAGTCCAGAAGAGGCTCCAAAGTCTTCATCCTATCTGGGCAGAAGAGGAGATCTGGACCGGCAACCTTCTTGATCCAAGCGGCATCTTCTATCTTCATCCGATGACGAGCAGCTCCATCTTGAAGACCTCCGGCGCGGATCCATCCTCTTCTTCTGACGTCCTAAGTCCGAATGAAGG
This sequence comes from Bombina bombina, assembly GCF_027579735.1. Taxonomy (NCBI): domain Eukaryota; kingdom Metazoa; phylum Chordata; class Amphibia; order Anura; family Bombinatoridae; genus Bombina; species Bombina bombina. The sequence continues at coordinate 261,285,038 of NC_069503.1, forward strand.
TTCCTTTAAATGATGTCATCCAAGATGGCGTCCCTCGAATTCTGATTGGCTGATAGGATTCTATCAGCCAATCGGAATTAAGGTAGGGAAAATCTGATTGGCTGATTGAATCAGCCAATCAGATTGAGCTCGCATTCTATTGGCTATTCCGATCAGCCAATAGAATGCGAGCTCAATCTGATTGGCTGATTGGATCAGCCAATCGGATTGAACTTGAATCTGATTGGCTGATTCCATCAGCCAATCAGATTTTTCCTACCTTAATTCCAATTGGCTGATAGAATCCTATCAGCCAATCGGAATTCGAGGGACGACATCTTGGATGACGTCATTTAAAGGAACCATCATTCGGACTTAGGACTTCGGAAGAAGAGGATGGATCCGCGCCGGAGGTCTTCAAGATGGAGTCGCTCGTCATCGGATGAAGATAGAAGATGCCGCTTGGATCAAGATGGTTGCCGGTCCGGATCTCCTCTTCTGCCCGGATAGGATGAAGACTTTGGAGCCTCTTCTGGACTTCTTCTTGCCGCTTGATAGAAGACTTCAGCCGGATGATGGAACTCCAGCCCCCACTTGGGCTTGGATGAAGATTTCGGAGCCTGGACGGATCGGTGATAGATACCCGGTGTGGTGAAGATAAGGTAGGAAGATCTTCAGGGGCTTAGTGTTAGGTTTATTTAAGGGGGGTTTGGGTTAGATTAGGGGTATGTGGGTGGTGGGTTGTAATGTTGGGGGGGTATTGTATGTTTTTTTTTTCCAGGCAAAAGAGCTGAATTCTTTGGGGCATGCCCCGCAAAAGGCCCTTTTAAGGGCTGGTAAGGTAAAGGAGCTTTTCTATTTTAATTTTAGAATAGGGTAGGGAATTTTTTTTATTTTGGGGGGCTTTGTTATTTTATTAGGGGGCTTAGAGTAGGTGTAATTAGCTTAAAATTGTTGTAATATTTTTATTATGTTTGTAATTAATTTTTTTATTTTTTGTAACTTAGATTTTTTTTTTTGTACTTTAGTTAGTTTATTTATTTGTATTTATTTGTAGGTATTTTATTTAATTAATTTATTGATAGTGTAGTGTTAGATTTAATTGTAGATAATTGTAGGTATTTTATTTAATTAATTTATTGATAGTGTAGTGTTATGTTTAATTATAACTTAGGTTAGGATTTATTTTACAGGTAATTTTGTAATTATTTTAACTAGTTAGCTATTAAATAGTTATTAACTATTTAATAGCTATTGTACCTGGTTAAAATAATTACAAAGTTGCCTGTAAAATAAATATTAGTCCTAAAATTAATTAATTTATATTGTAGCTATATTAGGGTTTATTTTACAGGTAAGTATTTAGCTTTAAATAGGAATAATTTATTTAATAAGAGTTAATTTATTTCGTTAGATTTAAATTATATTTAACTTAGGGGGTGTTAGGGTTAGACTTAGCTTTAGGGTTTAATACATTTATTAGAGTAGCGGTGAGGTCCGGTCGGCAGATTAGGGGTTAATACTTGAAGTTAGGTGTCAGCGGTGTTAGGGAGGGCAGATTAGGGGTTAATACTATTTATTATAGGGTTAGTGAGGCGGATTAGGGGTTAATACATTTATTATAGTAGCGATGAGGTTCGGTCGGCAGATTAGGGGTTAATTATTGTAGGTAGCTGGCGGCGACGTTGTGGGGGGCAGATTAGGGGTTAATAAATATAATATAGGGGTCGGCAGTGTTAGGGGCAGCAGATTAGGGGTACACATGTATAATGTAGGTTGCGGAAGTGTACGGAGCGGCAGATTAGGGGTTAAAAATAATATGCAGGGGTCAGCGATAGCGGGGTCGGCAGATTAGGGGTTAATAAGTGTAAGGTTAGGGGTGTTTAGACTCGGGGTACATGTTAGAGTGTTAGGTGCAGACTTAGAAACTGTTTCCCCATAGGAAACAATGGGGCTGCGTTAGGAGCTGAACGCTGCTTTTTTGCAGGTGTTAGGTTTTTTTTCAGCTCAAACGGACCCATTGTTTTCTATGGGGGAATCGTGCACAAGCACGTTTTTGAAGTTGGTTGCGTCCGTAAGCACCGCTGGTATTGAGAGTTGCAATTGCGGTAAATATGCTATACGCTCCCTTTTTGGAGCCTAACGCAGCCCTTCTGTGAACTCTAAATACCAGTGGTATTTAAAAGGTGCGGGGGAAAAAAAGCCAGCGTTAGCTACGCGGGTCGTTACCGACAAAACTCTAAATCTAGCCATAAGAGAGTGGCACAAGTGCACTGGAGCCCTGGGAAAAGAATGATTGAGGCTTAAAGAGGGGGAGGGAATTAATGAGGCTAAAGGGCATGAGATGGGGCTAAGGGGGAGAGATGGAGTGGGAGAGATGGGGGCTAAAGGGGGGAATGGAGATAACAGGGGAGGAAAGGGGGAAATGGAAATGACAGGGGGGAAAGTGGGGATAATGAAAATGGATTGGGAACTAGTGGATCTGAAAGGGGGAGGAAATGGGGGAAAGCGGGCTAATGGACATGAAAGGAAGGTGTAATGGAAATGAAAAGAAGGGGAAATTAAAATGAAAGGAGGGGTAATGGTGATAAAAGGGGGTAATGGATTGTGACAACGCTTGAGACACTGGAGAGGTCAAAACTGAACTATCAGGGGTCAAGGCAGAGGGTAAATGAACACTGTTATCAACCCCCACGAAAACAAAAAGGTTAAGAACACATAATTATCTAAGTAAGAATTGATCAAAGTTAGAAATAGATGAAAAGACACTTGTTTTTGTGTTGATGATGAAAAGCAATGTATACATTAAATTCATGTTGTCAAGAATCCATTTTAATTTAATAAAGCTTTATTTTGAAAAAAAAAAAAGGCTTGAATAGACAATAAAAAAAATAAAAAATCTGTATCAGTTTGACTTTTGCATTTATCAGTTGATAAATGTAGACAGTTGTTTTATTTTAATATATGGCACAAATCAAACTCTGCTGTTTGCAACTTTAAAAAAAAAAAAAAGGGGGTAATGGATATGGAAGGGGAGGGAGTAATGGAGATGAAAGATCGGAGGGAAAATGGAGGGAATGGGCATGGAAGAGGAGGGTGAGAGTAAATGGAATGGACATAAAGGAATGGACATGGAAGAGATGGAGGAATTGATGTGCAAGAGAGGGAGGGAGGAATTGATGTGGAAATGGTGGAAAGAGAAGGGGGTGGAAAGGTGGGGAGGAAGGAGCATATAAAAGGAAGAGAGAGACTGGAGTGTAAATGCGGAGAGTGTTAGTGTGCATATCAATCAATGAGTGAATCTGAGTGTATGTGTGTATCTGTGAGTGTATGAGGTCTATTTATATATGTGCGGACAGACAGGATCCGCTATAGCGAACCATGTCTGCTGCACATCGATAAATGCCTACAACATATGCTGTTGGCATTTATCATTGCACCAGCAGTTCTGGTGAACTGCTGGTGCAATACCGCCCCCTGCAGATTCACGGGCAATCGCTAGCAGCAGGTGTCAATCAGCACGATCGTACATGATCGGGCGGATTGCTATAAGCTGCCTCAGAGGCGGCATATGAGTTTAGGAGCAGCGATCTTAAGACCACTGCTTCTTAACTCCTGTTTCCGTCAAGCCTGAAGGCTCGCACAGAAACAAGGGGAACAGGGGCCATTCGACCCTTGTTAAATAGACACCTTTGAATCTGAAAGTGTAAATCTGTGTGTGTATGTGTCCAAACGCTGCTATTTGCACATGTACAAAAACTTGAACACATACTGATATTACACACACAGAAATATTGACAAAACACATGCTGACATTGCACACACAGAAACAATCACAAACATATTTCGGTTTTTTCACTGTCTCTGTGTGTCTTTGTCCATCCCTTGCTTTGCTTATCTGTCTTTGTCTTTATGCCTTTCTCTGTCTCTCTCTACTCTATCTGTCTTTCAGATCACCTCTCTTGCCACACCTCCTTTTGAGGGGTGTGGCCAGGGAGGAGCGCTGTGAAGATTTTTCGCACACAGGGCGCCTAAAGCTGGCCCTGAATGTATGCTTTACTATAAATCAGCCAGTGTACAGAGACCACAGTGTTAGTAAACAGCAGTAAGCAATGGTCCCCATTTATCATGCTGAGTGTGGACAATGTTCCCAGAAAAGTAACCTGTACTCACACTTTTGCACAAGCAAAAGCAATTGCGTGAGAATTATCAGTCATCCTCTAAGATTATGGACATGTTAAGAAGCAATGGTCACATGAGAAAGCGTACACCAAAACAGCCTTAAAGCTGAGGGCCGATATCAGGACTAAAGAAGTGACCATATATGATTAAGGTCATATGCATAACTGTGGTCTGGCGTGGTGTGCATTTTTATTTATATGTGTCCTGATGTATTTATACTGGTGTGTTTATGTGCAGTAATTTGCTAATTTGTCATAAAGAAGTAGGGAATGATACTTATAAATAATTAGTTAATTTTAAATAACTAGTAGTATACATAGGTACAACAGTTGCAGTTACCATTTATCTTGCAAATTGTGTATTAATGAAATACATATACGAACATTATATATCCATAATTGCATTTTCATGACAATTCAGATAAATGTGAATTATGCAAATTTCAAAATAAGCTCATCAAAGGAATGTCACATAAACTAGTGCTAGAACCTGTTTAAGTTACTATCCTTATCTATAGTATTATTAGATTTTTTTTCAAAGTTACATCTAGAGATGTGCATTTGTTTTCGGACTAATGCACATTCGTACCAAAAATTGGATTTTCATTTTCACAAAAGAAAAGGGATATCAGAATGAATGCACCAGAAAAATTTAAAGAAAACAACATTTTTGGAGAGTGCAATAACCCGATCCTTTTCTTACCAGGTCCCTGGCCATGCTAACAGGAGGCTTAGTGTGCTTGGCACCCAGGACCTTCTGGAAGCCGAATGGCTAAGCTTCCTGTTAGCATGGCAAGGGCTACTAAACTAAATGAAAACCAAATAGTGCAGAAAACGAATATTCCAAGAAATGGATTTCCTCAAATATTCGCAACGAGGGGGGCGGAGCTAACCGCCGAAGTGACAAGAAGCATGTTACAGCAGCTCCTGGCTTTAACATAGATTTTAGGCTTTTCTCCTTCACCTGATTCCTCATAATAAGGGGGAGACATATTTTAATTCCTATCTAAGACCCTGTTACACAACTTAGAGGGAGAGAAAGAAGAGAGAAAAGAACTTTCACAGCATATTCTCTGGATTATACATTGCGGCCTTGTTGCGAGGCCGTGCTATCATGGCGGATCTCCACATGGCTATGTTAGCCCTTTTTGAAGACTACGACCGCAAACTGATGGGCAGGCTAGACCGTCTTATATTGTCTATTAGACCCCAAGGTGCGGAGGCTGACGGCGCTAAACCTCATGGAGGAGCAGCAGCGGCACCTGGCTCACAAGGGAGCGTCACTCAATGGTATAATGCCCGACATTCTCTACCGGCTGCGGCCTGCCCCTCAGAGTCCATCCCAGCTTACGGGAGCAGCAGATACTCAGCATCCATCTCTGACCTGGGAGACGCGGCCAATTTCCTGGAGCAAAGTGCGTACCACTTATACATGCAGCGGGTAATAGCTGAGGGAGACGCTGAGGATGGGTTCCCTGAGACAAATGGATACAGGTTTGTGGCTGTGACTGACCGGGAGGCTGTAACCCCAGAGGTGACTTACTCTATCAGCTGGCCTCATTTATCCCGCTACCCTGACACCCCGCAGTGTACTCGGCCCGCTGCACATGTGTTTGGGCCGGTTTCCCAGGGATACGGAGGGGATGGCAGGGGCGTCCTTGGTCAGATCTCTCTTTGCAAGAAAACCGGAATAGGCTGATCTCCCTCACCCTCTACACGGCTGGGAACAACTAACCTAGCATACCTTTTTTTTCTTTTCTCCTTCTTTTCGCTCTCCTGATTATGACGACACTGCTGTCTGAGATTTAACTAGGGACCGCATGCAAGTAGCTAACTGTTGAAAGAGGGACGAACATTTGATATACAATCCAGTGACTCTTTGCGGTGACATTTGTCCCCTTGTGTGGGTGCTACGCTACTGTCTATTACACCATAGTTGCTATGTTCTATACTGACGAGTTTACTCTTAAGAACAATATTGCCTGAATCTGTGTAGATTTTACACCCACAACTGCTCCCGTGTGTGTTTACTTTTGGAACTCATTGATAATTGTAGGGACGTGCACCCTAACCTACACTTGTTGCCCAGTGAAGAGAGTTGCTGTAATCCCTGAAACCACGTGGACCTCTACATCTCTTGCTTCTCTGTGTTGCTACTCTTTGCAGATCCTAACATTTCACTGTTTATTTTAGTTTAAGAACTAAGTTTATGTTTAAACTTCTTTTATTTTAGAGCAGGACTGTACATATTCATGCAGATTAACCACCCTTCTACCAGTTACTTGCTGACCAGGAAATAAGCATTACAGGTATCACATGTTAGCTTACTCTCTGCAGGGTGGTTCCATAGCCCCACTGCTATTTTCTTCCTGTATCTGAGCATATGTGCAGGCTTTGGGGTTGGTAGTGAGAGCAATAACATATAATAATATCTAATACATAGAATATCCCTTGTTAGTAGGGAAAGTTTTGAGTTATAACTTAAAATAATGTTTAACATTTAGGCTACTCCTGTTCGTATTATGGTGTTGAATAGTACCAATAGACTATTTTAACAATGTATTGCTTATTAAGGAAACTATCTATTTGTATGTACTGGCTGCTTCTCACACATATGTGCTACAGTTTGTATACATTTTTCTTTTTTTTTTAGTGGTTTTGAAACAACCGCTAAGGTGAGCACTTAAGTTATTGTGGACTCACCTGAGTGAATTGTATTTATGTTTACTATTGTCTAATATCCATCATCTCTTATGAGTAGTCCTAATTGGAACTTGCTACCTATAGTAGTTAATTGTGAGTTAACTATTCACATTTAGCTTTTATCACTCAGAATTATGAGTCCCCTTTTACTACTCCCCTTATACTCAGTTTTAGATACTGTTAAGTGGCTTCACTAATATTTTATGTTTCTAGTGTAGTCAGAACATACTATATATAACGTAATTTTCATATAGAATTGAAGCAGCCATTTAGATGGATACTAAAGATGCTAGATATGTACACTACCAATAGAAAGGTACACTATTTGCGGTCTACCCTCCGCCCCCCACCATTTTTGTGCGGTTAGGGAGGATTTCTTTCTTCCCCGCATATCATTTGACAGAGTTCAGTAGTCTCTGTCCAACCCGCAGAGCCATGACTAAGACTTTTCCTGTATTTCCCTAGAATGGCTCTCTGGGTTTCAACACAGGTAATTAAACTTTGTTTATAGTTTCCTGTCCCTTAGCAGTTTTCTTTTAGATAATAGTCCTAACAATTCATATATTTCAATATGAGTTCAGTGCTAACAGATACTAGGTATAGATTAGAAACTGAAGTTTGTTCTATTTGAATACTGTATGTTCATTCCATAACTTGTATTATTCTATATATGCTGAAACTGAGATTTGTACTATTATTTCCGTTAACATGTCCTCAAGGGCCTTGTTTAATTTCTGGTCCCTTGACTGGACCGGATAGATTGAGGACTTTGCAAACCTGCTTGACTCAAAAAATGAGGTACCTAAATGTCATGTCACGTCAGTAGAATGTATCTTGTTGAGTTTTTACCTTTTTATGAGACTGTTGTGTATATGCTATCCTAACCTCAATAAAAAAATTATTACACAAAAAAAAAAAAAATATTCGCAACGAAATTTTCTTCCAAAATGAAATTTTCTTCCCTTCATATGTCTAGATCTTTAATTTACCAATACAGATAGGATGTAAAAATTTGCTTCATTCTCTTAATATACTTTTCTGAAAAGCATATCTAGATAGGCTCAGTAGCTGCTGATTGGTGGTAGAAAATAGATGTCATTGGTGATTGGCTCACCCATGTGCATTGCTATTTCTTCAACAAAGGATATCTAAAGAATAAAGCAAATTATATAATAGAAGTAAATTGGAATGCTGTTTAAAATTGTATTCTCTATATGGATTATGAAAGAAAATTTTTGGGTTTAATGTCCCTTTAAACTATTAATTAGCCTACCCTAACTATTATACTACAATTACATTAAACTATACTAAACTGATAATTAATCTACCCTAACTATTATACTAAAATTAAATTAAACTATATTACATATTTAAACACCTAACCCTACTCAAATTATTTAAATCTACTATTTAATATTAGTATTACAAAAAACTAACAACTAAGTTACAAAAAATAAAAAACACCAAGTTACACAAAATAAAAAACACTGTTACACAAAATAATAAACACTAAGTTACACAAAATAAAAACTAAATGATCAAAAATTTAAACTAATTACACCTAATCTAAGAGCCCTATGAAAATAAAAAAGCCCCCTCAAAATAAAAAAAAACCCTAGCCTACAATAAACTACCAATGGCCCTTAAAAGGGCCATTTGCGGGGCATTGGCCCAAAGAAATCAGCTCTTTTACCTGTAAATAAAAATACAAAATAACCCCAACAGTAAAACCCACCACCGACACAACCAACCCCCCCAAATAAAAACCTATCTAAAAACCTAAGCTCCTCATTGCCCTTAAAAGGGCATTTAGCTCTATTGCAGGCCCAAAGCCCTAACCTAAAAAATAAACCCACCCAATACACCCTTAAACAAATCCTAACACTAACCCCCGGCAGAAGTCTTCATCCAAACGGGCCGAAGTCTTCATCCAAGTCGGCAGAAGTCTTCATCCAGAAGGCATCTTCTATCTTCATCCATCCGGTGCGAAGCGGCTCCATCTTCAAGACATCCGGCGCGGAGCATCCTCTTCTTCTGACGTCTTCTGAACAATGAAATTTCCCTTTAAATGATGTCATCCAAGATGGCGTCCCTTAGATTCAGGGCCTGACAGATTGTATCAGACTAGGAACATGAAGAAATTTCAAATATGGTTTTTATATAATTGAAGAGGAAAGCAGGGCTGGTGCTTCCATAAGGTATACTAAAACAACTGCATGGAATTGCACCACAGAAGGACATAGAACAGGTTTTGTGTGATAATCTATTCAATCTCTGTAATCAAACATAAAATACATGCTACTGATAGTTAATTTAACACATCTCTAAAACATTTTGTCAAGAAACAGTAGGGGATGTGATTTGTCAATGGAGTGTCAAAATGGATACATGCTTGAAGGGCAATGGAGCAAACTTTTAACAGTGAAAAATAAATACCAAACCAAGGCTATAAGAAGTTTTAAATTTATGTGAGTGGTCTTATATGTGTAAGGATGTACTGAAATGGTAAACTTTAATTCTAAGCTCCTTTTTACAATTTCGAAGACAAGAGTTGAAGTGCTTGCCATTTATAGTAAAAATGAGATTTCTAAAGCATTACCTCACTTTTCATTTAAACATTCCACATAAGATAGACTGAAAGAGTAAAGTCCTGAATATTCAGAGAACTGATACTTAAAGGAACATGATTCAAACAGAACATTTAATTTCTAAATAACTTTCCATTTTTTTTTCTGATTCATTCTCTTGGTATCCTTAGTTGAAAAGCATACTTTGGTAGGCTTAGGTGCACCAATGCATTACTAGGAGCTAGTAGTTTGTAGCTGCTCCTTCAACAATGGATGCCAAGAGAATGAAGCAAATTTGATAATAGGAGTAAATTGTAAAGTTGTTTAAAATCATATGCTCTACCTGAAACAAATTGGGGTTTAATGTCCCTTTAATGTCAACCTGCAGAAATGTCTGCCGTCTTGCAATAAATGAATACACCACACTTGTGTAAAATCATCTGTACACTAAAAATGATTTTCAATAAACAAACACACTACCACCACCATTTGTCTTAGATGGATTACTTGTTACTAGAGAAGCTACTGTGATTTCATTGTTTTGCAGTATTGTATATTCTGCTGAGGTAAATTAGGCCAGATATGTAGCAATATCAGGCTTGTGATGTCTGCAGTGTGCACATCCAATTCTCAGAATTGGAAAGTCCCAAATTATAGAAAAAAATGGAAACAAAATTTAAAGAATGTATATTCTTTGGCACAAATAGATAAACATTTTGGGCCAGGTTACAAGTGGAGCTGTATTTAGTGCTTTAGCTAGAGCACTAATTGCGTTAGACATGCACTTCTTGGTATTACAAGTTGAAAGTAAAAAGCTATCGCTCTCGTGCTAACCCAACGCGAGCAGAAAGAAAAGTTAGAATATCGAGCAAGTGATAACCTATTCCCCCATGGAAGTCAATGGAAAAAAAAAAAAGTGGAAATAAAACTAAAACTCTACTAATTGCATATTCTCCTGTGTGCTAACCCGACATGAAAATATGAATATTTCAGATTCTAATGTTCTTCACATAGAAGAATATGTTCTATTTATTCATAAATATATATACAATATATATATATATATATATATATATATATATATATATATATATATATATATATAAAAGAAATGGGGAGATAAACAAAAAAGTAAATTTAATTAATTTTAGTATGGTGCAGACCCTGAAAAAACACATTTATTTATTCTTAAAAAGAAAAGAGAGCAAGAAGATACTTACGTAGCCTCTTAAAAAAGCCAGGGATATCAGCACTCAAAAAGTTTTATATTATTTAATAATAACTGTATCATACAAAATAGTTTCAAGCAGTTTAATAATTTATGGCCCAGTGTCACCACTCATATCTGGTGTAACAGTAGTGTAAATTTAAAAAAAAAAAAACTTTTTTGACTGTGAAACATCAGTCTGCTTGTGTAATCTAATTGTAGTTGCCTGCCTGCCAGCGTGTGTGCCAGGCCCACTTGCCCAGTGCCACCACTCATATCTGCTGTAACAGTAGTGTAAATTTAAAAAAAAAAACTTTTTTGACTGTGAAACATCAGTCTGCTAGTGTAATCTAATTGCAGTTGCCTTCCTGCCAGCGTGTGTGCCAGGCTCACCGCGTATACTGTGCCCACTTGCCCAGTGCCACCACTCATATCTGGTGTAACAGTAGTGTAAATTAAAAAAAAAAAAAAAATTGACTGTGAAACATCAGTCTGCTTGTGTAATCTAATTGCAGTTGCCTGCCTGCCAGCGTGTGTGCCAGGCTCACTTGCCCAGTGCCACACTCATATCTGGTGTAACAGTAGTGTAAATTAAAAAAAAAAAACTTTTTTGACTGTGAAACATCAGTCTGCTTGTGTAATCTAATTGCAGTTGCCTGCTTGCCAGCGTGTGTGCCAGGCCCCCTTGCCCAGTGCCACCACTCATATCTGGTGAAACAGTAGTGTAAATTTAAAAAAAAAAAATTTGACTGTGAAACATCAGTCTGCTAGTGTAATCTAATTGCAGTCGCCTGCCTGCCAGTGTGTGTGCCAGGCTCACAGCATATACTGTGCCCACTTGCCCAGTGCCACCACTCATATCTGGTGTAACAGTAGTGTAAATTTAAAAAAAAAAAAACTTTTTTGACTGTGAAACATCAGTCTGCTTGTGTAATCTAATTGCAGTTGCCTGCCTGCCAGCATGTGTGCCAGGCTCACAGCGTATACTGTGCCCAATTGCCCAGTGCCACCACTCATATCTTGTTTAATAGTAGTGTAAGTGTACATTTAAAAAAAAAAAAACTTTTTGGACTGTGAAACATCAGTCTGCTTTTTTGTGTCAGGCTCACAGCGTATACTGTGTCCACTTGCCCAGTGCCACCACTCATATCTTGTTTAATAGTAGTGTAAGTGTACATTTAAAAAAAAACTTTTTGGACTATGAAACATCAGTCTGCTTTTTTGTGTCAGGCTCACAGCGTATACTGTGCCCACTTGCCCAGTGGCACCACTCATATCTTGTTTAATAGTAGTGTAAGTGTACATTTAAAAAAAAATCACAAGCAGAGGCAGGCCACCCCGCAGGTGCAGTCATGGTCATGGTGCTGTGATTCCCTTTGGCCCTAGAATAATGCCCAGTGTTCAGAGACCACGTACCATGAACTCGAAAAGTTCTGAGGACATAGTTGACTTTTTAACACAGGACACCCAATCTTCTATAGCTTCCGCTCCGAACCTTGACGCACCATCCTCCTCCAGCTTATCTTCGGGTAGCACCTCTCAAGTTACCACTTGCCCGCCTGCCGCCACCACCAACACTAGCACCACAGCTGCTTCACTCGATCTGTCAGAGGAGTTATTTACACATCAGTTGGAAGAAATGATTGATGCGCAACCATGATTGCCAGAGGTAGATATCAGGGATATGTCTCAGTCAGGCAGCATTAAACACATGAACGTACGGTGTGATGATGATGATGTTGTACCCGCTGAGGGAGTTTGGTCTGTCACTGTGAAGCGGGTGTAACCCTTACACTACCTGATCGATACAACATAATACCTGATGTTTTAAAGCACGTTATTCCTAACAATTTAGGAATGATAGGTGATTTATGCCCTTTATGTATTAAAACCAGACTCTGCATCAACTATGTAATTTTCCATGGGAGTTTTGCCATGGATCCCCCTCCAGCACGCCACAGTCCAGGTGTTAGTCCCCTTGAAACAACTTTCCCATCACAATTGTGGCCAGAAAGAGTCCCTGTGGGTTTTAAAATTCGCCTGCCCATTGAAGTCAATGGGGGTTTGCCCGGTTCGCCGGTTCGCAAACTTTTGCGGGAGATCGCGTTCGCAGTTCACAAAACCAAATTTTTAGGTTTTCAACATCACTATTTTTCACCACTGAAGGGTGTTAGTTCATGTGTTCATATAGATAACATTGAGCTCATGCACGTGAATTTACCGAGGAGTGAGCACTGATTGGCTAAAATTCAAGTCTGTCAAAAGAACTTAAATAAGGGGGCAGTCTGCATAAGCTTAGATACAAGGTAGATACAAGGTAATCACAGAGGTTAAACGTGTATTATTATTTATTACTGTGTTGGTTCTGCAAAACTGGGGAATGGGTAATAAAGGGATTATCTATATTTTAAAACAACAAAAATTCTGGTGTTGAATGTCCGTTTAATATCACTTGAGCGCAAATGTTTGTGTTGCACTCGTAATCTGGCCCTTTCTATTATAATATATCCAATATTTTTGTTTTGAAAGAGGAGGATAGCTGTTGCTTCATCTTTCCAACCCTCTTGCCCCCCTCAGCCAGCCAGTGAAACACATTGTGCAGGCTGACTGAATATGTTAATATATTGCTATTTTAAGATGATGTTTTGTGTAAGAAACCTTTTTATTGACAACAATTTTAATGTGTACTCTTGTACAAATCAAAGATAACTGAATAATTTGCTGATTTTTTTTTTACCATCACAACCTTAATTAATCCATCGCAACCACAATTAATATGTCAGATATGATTGCTGTTAACCTAATTACTTCTTTAATAAACAGTTTAAATTCTAATCTAACAGAAATTACCAAAACACTTTGTTTATGGATAATGCAGGAACTCAGTGAGATAACACTTACCGCAGCTGACTTCATCCGATCCATCACCGCAATCATCAATTAGGTCACACACCAATAAATTGCTTATGCAAGCCTTTGTAACTTTACACCAGAAAACATCAGATCCAGTACAATTTTCAACAGCGGGAGGAAGAGAACAGTTTTCAAACACAATATCATCAATTGCTGATATTCCATCATAAAATCCAAGACTAACTTTATTCAGTGATAACTGGAATGGTTGAGATAGGCGATCAATTTGAATAAATGCTTTTAACCATTGGTTGCCTTGATCATAGTATATCCTCCAGAGAACGGTGTCCTCTTTTTCCCTGTCTAAATGCAAAAGCATCTCTGCAGCTCCAACTGATACTCCAGCATTATAATACCTGAAATTAAATAATGTAAATTGTTTAAAATGTGAAAATGTCATTAAATTGTTTATAAATTCCATTTTAGCGTGCTATGTTTATAATACCACTAAACGTGACCAATAAACTAAAAAGACAAAACAGGGAGGCAAGTTGGGTGGCATCATGCCATAGAACTACACTTTCAAATCTGTTACCACCCTAAATCCTGCTGTTCTAGGCACAGGCCTAAATGACCTAGTCCAAAATGAACCCCTACTCTAACTAACCATCATCTTTAATCATTTAGCTCTTTTCCTATTCTTCACCCCAAACCTAACCTTCTATTAAATATAAATTGCCAAAAGTATGTGGTCCCCCCTACTAATTATTTAGCCATACCCATTGCTAGCCGTTGCATAAAATCCAGCAAATAGTCATGAAATCTCCATAAACAAACATGGGCAGCACAATGGGTCTACTAACTATAAATGTGTCACTGTTATAGGATGCCAACTTTGCTACAAGTCAGTTTGTAAACTTTCTGGCAACTAGATTTGCATTGGTCTAATGTAAGTGCTATTATTGTGAAGTAGAAAAGTTTGGAAGCAACAAAAGCCCAGCCACAAAGTGGTAGACCACATAAATTTACCGAGTGGGCTGCTGAGTGCTGAAGCACATAGAGAATAAAAATCACCTATCATCCATTGCATCACAAACTACAGAGTTCTAAACTGCCTTTGGAAGCAACAGAACAAGAACTTTGAGTCAGGAGTTTCATGAAATGCGTTTCCATGGCAGAGAAGTTGTACACAGACCTCACATCAAATTGTGCAATGGTCAGCTGGAGTAGTGTAAAACACACTGCCACTGGACTCTGGAGCAGTGTTCTCTGGATTCATAAATTACGCTTCACTATTTGGCAGTTTGATGGAAGAATCTGGATGTGGTGGACACCAGGAGAAAACAACCTACCAAAATGTGAAATGCCTACTGTAAAGTTTGGTGGAAGAGGGAATATTGCCTGGTTGCTGTTTGACAGGGTTTGGGCTAAGCCCTTTAGTTCTAGTGAAGGGTCATCTAAATGTTACAAAATACGAAGACATTTAAGACAATTGAGTGCTTCAAACCTTGTGGCAGCAGTTTTGGGAATGCCCTTTCCTCTTCCAGCATTAATTTACCCTTATGCACAAATTGAGATCCATGAAAACATGGTTTTATGAGTTTAGATGTGAAATAACTTGAGTGGCCTGCACAGAGATCTGACCTCAACCCCATTCAACACCTTTAGGATGAACTGGAATGCTAATTGTGAGCCAGAACTTCTCATCCAATCATTTTCTGACCTCACAAATGTTATTTTGGCTGAATGGGCACAAAATACTACAGACACTTTCCAAAATTGCAGGTAAAGCCTTCCCAGGAGAGTGGCAGCTGTTATATCTGCAAAGGGGTGGTGTGGGGAAACTCAATAGTAATTTCAATAGTTTTGGAATGGGATGCCCAAAATGCCTACATTTTGATTACAGATTATTATTTTGATTAATAAATAATGTTCAGGATTCCTCACTTTTGATAATGCACAACCCCTTTTTCCACTAAACATGTACATAACGGCTCCTCTGTCATAAACATTTCTCATTAATTTATGAAATTGTCTTGGGCTGCTCGCATGCCTGGGACTCTCATGCATACATAAATTCTTTCAAAACCTGAGACTCTTCAAATGGACCCAAAACTCATCTTTTAAAGACAGGGTATTGTCATTTCTTCCACAAATAATTCCTAAAAATATACATTCCTCCTGCTCTGTACTGTGTAAGGTGATATTGACATTACATAAAAATGCTCATGTCACTATAATATTGCTATAATGCAAAAAAAGGTTATGAAAGTGACTTACCAGAAGGTCAGTGTGCAACCAGTGGCTGCCTGTCTGAACCGTGGGCTTCTTAATTCTGCGATCTGTGAATAGCTATTGTTCTCTTTCAGAATAAACATAAAATGACCTGTTAAAAAAATAACTGTAAAGATGAAGCTGCATTTAATGTTGTAATATCTCATATCTCAGATTCTCAGTGTAATTTCTGAAAAGCAAAAAAAACTTTTTTGTGGTTTACCTATTTATTTTATTTTCAAATATATCTCTATTAAGGTTTGGTATCTCTATTAAGCACTTGGCTACGTGTTTTAGGGCATAGCATAATTCTGGGGGCCACAATTTCATAGCTGATTTTGGAAGTTGGCCGCTTGAACAGATAAGCTTGAGCAAGAATCTAGCATGAAGAATTTATTATTTGAGCAACCTGACAGCAGTTGGCAGAAAGTAAAAAGTTTGGTGGGGAGCTTTGTACACAAGAATGTGAGTGGAATGATTGACTCTCCATATTTATAAGACGTTGGCGAAGCTAAATGCTAATTAGATGATGAGATCTATATGAATAAGATTGGTTTCTGGATCTTTATTCTAGGGCACAAGAAAGATATTCAAAAGTTTTCTTGGGGGGGTTTAACTGACTAAAGTGAGTACAGATTATGGTGTGAATATAGGAATACTTGTCCTCTTCAGGTTGGTGTGTTCAGTAGTAGAAGGCGCTTTCTAATAACTATTTTGGAATAGGTTTTCTTGAACTTGCAATGTAAAATATGTATTCTGATGGCTACAAAGATAGGTATTGCTAGAAAATGGAAAAATACTCCACAATGGAAAGGCATAGTAGACCTAGTAAATTATTTTAAAAATATGGAAGAACATGTCTACAGATCTAATCTACAGTCTGAATTATTTTATTATATATGGGAATCCGGGGAAAGATTATACTATCCGTCATCTAAAAGACCTGTTTATTTGATACCTGATTTGATGTCTGTTTGAGCCTGACCTCTGAGATGGTTTCACTATCCTCCCCATTTATTTTTCTTTCTTCCAATCACCTAGATTACGAGTTTTGCGCTAAACAGGGTGTGAAACTAATGTCAAAACGTTGTGTTATTTCACCCTCCATAGCGCTGCCATTATGAGTTACTGAAAAGCCTCCTTGTGCGTGCGATATGGTGGCATTTAAGTGCCATAAAACAGGTTGAGATATGTGCATATCCTAAAAGGGCTAATTAAGTAAAAATAGTTTGAATAAAAAAATTGTTTACAAATTGTTGGGAAGTATTTTAAAATAATTTTAAAAATAAGCAAAAACACTTAAAATAGCCATTATGTCTGAACACTGTGCTTCATCCCTCTTATCAGTGTTTAGACACGGGCTTTGTATTTCAACTGAGTTCACAGCTTCTAGGTAGACATGTGTGTTTCGTATCTGACAAATTCGGAATTCAGCCAAATTTTGTCCGATTTGGCGATTCAGATGCATTCGAATTTCTGAATCAGCACATCCAGAAAAATTCCGAAAAATGAATAATATGTTTCCGAATTTTTGGATCCATTATTTGGAATATTTTTGGAATTTTTCATTGTTCCTTCCTAAACCGCAGTTCCCCTACACTAACTCTAAGTCTATAATAAAGGCATTAACCAGTAAACCACCGTTCCCCGACATTGCAGACACTAACTAAACCTATTAACCCCTAAACCGCTGTTCTGAAACATCGCTGACACAAACTAAACCTATTAACCCCTAAACTGCACCCCCCCCCACATCGCCGACACAAACTAAACCTATTAACCCCTAAACTACAACCACCCCACATCACCAACACTAACTAAACCTATTAATACCTAAACCGCTGTTCCGAAACATCGCTGACACAAACTAAACCTATTAACCCCTAAACCACACACCCCCACATTGCCATCACTAACTAATCCTTTTAACCCCTAAACCACTAACATTAAACCTAATCCTAACCCTAAACCTAACACCCCCTAGTTTTAACATAATTAAAATATAACTAAATTAAAGTTACAATTATGAACTAATAATACCTATTTAAATCTAAATACAAAGTAACTTACCAATATTAACCTCTAAACATAACACCCCCTAACTTTAAACCTAACCCTAACCCTAAATTTAACACCCCCTAACTTTAACATAATTAAAATATAACTAAATTAAAGTTACAATTATGAACTAATAATACCTATTTAAATCTAAATACAAAGTAACTTACCAATATTAACCCCTAAACATAACACCCCCTAACTTTAAACCTAACCCTAACCCTAAACCTTGCACCCCCTAACTTTAACATAATTCAAATGTCGCTAAATTAAAATTACAATTATTAACTAAAAATACCTATTTAAATACACCTATCTAAATACAAAGTAACTTAACTATATTAAAACCTAAACCTAACCCTAAACCTAACACCCCCTAACTTTGACATACTTAAAATATAACTAAATTAATGTTACAATTATTAACTAAATAATACCTATTTAAATCTAAATACATTCGGCTAGATTACGAGTTGTGCGTTAGGGTAAAAAAGCAGCGTTAAGAGGTCCTAACGCTGCTTTTTTTATGCCCGCTGGTATTACGAGTCTTGCAGGTTTAGATGTACTGCATACTTCTTTGGCCTTACCGTAAAACGACTTACGTAAACTTTGTAAAGTCTTTTATCTATGGGACTTCCATAGCGCTGATATTGCGAGTCTGTCCTGGGAGTCCAAAATGTGAGCGGTACAGCCTACCCTGTCAAGATCCCTAACGCATTTAAAAGTCAGTAGTTATGAGTTTTACACTACAACGCTGTAGCATAAAACTCATAACTAAAATGCTAAAAAGCACACTAACACCAATAGACTACCTATTAACCCCTAAACCGAGGCCCTCCCGCATTCCAAACACTATAATAAAAATTTTAACCCCTAATCTGCCGCTCTGGTCACCGCCGCCACCTACATTATATTTATGAACCCCTAATCTGCTGCCCCCAACATTGCCGACACCTACATTATATCTATTAACCCCTAATCAGCCAATAGGATTGAAGTTCAATCCTATTGGCTGATCCAATCAGCCAATAGGATTGAGCTCGCATTCTATTGGCTGATTGGAACAGCCAATAGAATGCCAGCTCAATCCTATTGACTGAATGGATCAGCCAATAGGATTTTTTCTACCTTAATTCCGATTGGCTGATAGAATTCTATCAGCCAATCGGAATCTAAGGGACACCATCTTGGATGACGTCACTTAAAGGTACCTTCATTCGTCATCAGTCCGTCGGCAGAAGAGGATGCTCCGCGTCGGATGTCTTGAAGATGGACCCGCTCTGCGCCTGATGGATGAAGATAGAAGATGCCATCTGGATGAAGACCATCTGGAGGACCACTTTGCCTGGCTTGGATGAAGACTTCTCCCGGCCTCGTTGAAGACTTCGGCCCGGCTTGGATGAAGACGTCTCCCGGTAAGTCGATCTTCAGGGGGTTAGTTTTCGGTTTTTTTAAGGGTGTATTGTGTGGGTTTTATTTTTAGGTTAGGGACTTTGGGCCACAAAAGAGCTAACTGCCCTTTTAAGGGCAATGTCCATACAAATTCCCTTTTCAGGGCAATGGGGAGCTTAGGTTTTTTTAGATAGTATTTTATTTGGGGGGTTGGTTGTGTGGGTGGTGGGTTTTACTGTTGGGGGGTTGTTTGTATTTTTTTTTACAGGTAAAAGAGCTGATTACTTTGGGACTATGCTATTGGTAGTTTAGTTTAGGCTAGGGTTTTTTTTTATTTGGGGGGGCTTTTTTATTTTAATAGGGTTATTAGATTAGGTGTAATTAGTTTAAATTTCTGCAATTTGTTTATTATTTTCTGTAATTTAGTGCTTGTTTTTCTTTGTACTTTAGCTAATTTAATTTAATTTAGCTAATTGTATGTAATTTATTTAATTGTATTTAATTTAGATAATTTATTTAATTATTGTGTAGTGTTAGGTGTTATTGTAACTTAGGTTAGGTTTTTTTTTACAGGTACTTTTGTATTTATTTTAGCTAGGTAGTTATTAAATAGTTAATAACTATTTACTAACTATTCTACCTAGTTAAAATAAATACAAACTTGCCTGTAAAATAAAAATAAACCCTAAGCTAGCTACAATGTAACTATTAGTTATATTGTAGCTAGCTTAGGGTTTATTTTATAAGTAAGTATTTATTTTTAAATAGGAATAATTTAGTTAATGATAGGAATATTTATTTAGATGTATTGTAATTATATTTAAGTAAGTGGGTGTTAGGTTTAGTGTTAGACTTAGGTTTAGGGGTTAATAACATTAATATAGTAGCGGCGACATTGGGGGCAGCAGATTAGGGGTTAATAAATATAATGTAGGTGTCGGCGACATTGGGGAAGGCAGATTAGGGGTTAATAAATAGTATGTAGGTGTCGGCGATGTTGGGGCAGCAGATTAGGGGTTAATACATATAATGTAGGTGGCGGCGGTGTCCTGAGCGGCAGATTAGGGGTTAATAAATATAATGTAGGTGTCAGCGACATTGGGGAAGGCAGATTAGGGGTTAATAAATAGTATGTAGGTGTCGGCGATGTTGGGGGCAGCAGATAAGGGGTTAATACATATAATGTTGGTGGCGGCGTAGTCCAGAGCGGCAGATTAGGGGTTAATAATATAATGCAGGTGTCGGCGATGTTGGGGGCGGCAGATTAGGGGTTAATAAGTGTAAGATTAGGGGTGTTTAGACTCGGGGTTCATGTTAGGGTGTTAGGTGTAGACATAAATTGTATTTCCCCATAGGAATCAATGGGGCTGCGTTAAGGAGTTTTACGCTGCTTTTTGGTAGGTGTTAGACTTTTTTTCAGCCGGCTCTCCCCGTTGATTCCTATGGAGAAATCGTGCACGAGCACGTTACACCAGCTCACCGCTGACTTAAAGGGACAGTCTAGGCCAAAATAAACTTTCATGATTCAGAGCATGTCATTTTAAACAATTTTCCAATTTACTTTTATCACCAATTTTGCTTTGTTCTCTTGGTTTTCTTAGTTGAAAGCTTAACCTAGGAGGTTCATATGCTAATTTCTTAGACCTTGAAGGCCATCTCTTTTCAGAATGCATTTTAACGTTTTTTCACCATGTTAGTTCATGTATTTCATATAGATAACACTGTGCTCGTGCACATGAAGTTATCTGGGAGCAGGCACTGATTGGCTAAACTGCAAGTCTGTCAAAAGAACTGAAATAAAGGGGCAGTTTGCAGAGGCTTAGATACAAGATAATCACAGAGGTTAAAAGTATATTAATATAACTATGTTGGTTATGCAAAACTGGGGAATGGGTAATAAAGGAATTATCTATCTTTTAAAACAATAAAAATTCTGGTGTAGACTGTTCCTTTAAGCAGCGCTGGTATTGGAGTGCGGTAATGAGCAAAATTTTGCTCAACGCTCACTTCTTGTCTTGGTGGGTTTTACTGTAGGGGGGGGGTCTTTATATATTTTTTTACAGGTAAAAGAGATGTTTAACTTAGAGTAATTCCCTACAAAAGGCCCTTTTAAGGTCTATTGGTAGTTTATCGTAGGCTAAGGTTTTTTTATTTTGGGAGGGCTTTTTATTTTGTAAGGGCTATTAGATTAGGTGTAATTCTTTTTTATTTTTGATAATTTTGTTTGTTATTTTTTGTAATTTAGTGTTTGTTATTTTTCGTAATTTAGTATTTTTTATTTTTTGTAATTGGATACTTTGTAATTTTTAGAGTAGTGTTAGGATTTTTTTAATGTGTAGTTTAGTTTTAATTAATTTAATTTTAGTTTAATAATTATATTAGTTTAATTGTTAGTTTAAACTTTTTTAATTTGACAGGTAAATTTGAATTTAATTTAATCTAAGGAAATTGTAATTTTAATATAAAGTTAGGGGTCTTAGGATTAGGGGTTACTAGTTTAATTTAGTTTATTGCAATGTGGGGGGCTTTCGGTTTAGGGATTAATAGTTTACTTTAGTATATTTCGTTGTGGGGGGGCTTGCAGTTTAGGGGTTAATAGGTTTAGTTTGTGTCAGCGATGTTTTGGAATCGCGCTTTAGGGGTTAATAGGTTTAGCTAGTGTTGGAGATGTGGGGGGTGCGGTTTAGGGGTTAATAGGTTTAGTTTGTGTCTGCTATGTGGGGGGTGCGGGTTAGGGGTTAATAGGTTTAGATAGTGTTAGTGATGTGGGGGGACGGCGATTTAGGAGTTAATAGTTTTATTTAGTGGTGGCGTGGGTGGTGGCAGTTTAAAAGTTTTGTTTCGGGAATCGCTTGAACATTAGTTAGAAATAACGATTCGGTCCTACATTCTATTATATAAAAGGCCAAGTGTGTTTGTCCGAAGCTGTCATGCACAGTAGAGATAGCACGAGGACAAACACACCTGGCCTCACCTGACAATCCATGCTGTTTGCGGTGAAAGTGGGCGTGACCGGGCGGGAGCGTGGCCGGACGGGGCCGTGGGTGTGGCCAGGTATGGCCAGGGACATGGTCAGGCGTGGCCGGGCATGGTCGGTGCGATAGAGAGGGGAGAGAAATAGAAAGAGAGGGAGAGAGACAAAAAGAGATAGGAAAGAGTTAAAGAGAAGGAGAAGAGCAGAAGAGAGGGGAAAGTGCAGAAGAGAGGGGGGAGAGAGAGCAAAAGAGAGAGGAGAGAGACAGAGCAAAAGAGAGGGGGGAGAGAGAGAGCAAAAGGGAGGGGGAGAGAGAGAGAGCAAAAGAGAGAGGGGAGAGAGAGAGCAAAAGAGAGGGGGAGAGAGAGAGCAAAAGAGAGGGATGGAGAGAAAGAGCAAAAGAGAGGGATGGAGAGAGAGCAAAAAAAAGGAGAGAGAGAGCGCAAAAGAGAGGGGGAGAGAGAGCGCAAAAGAGAGGGGGTGAGAGAGCGCAAAAGATAGGGGGAGAGAGCGCGCAAAAGAGAGGGGGAGAGAGAGAGAAAAAGAGAGGGGCGAGAGAGAGCGCAAAAGAGAGCGCAAAAGAGAGGGGGAGAGAGAGTGCGCAAAAGAGAGGGGGAGAGAGCACGTAAAATAGAGGGGTAGAGAGATAGCGGAAAAGAGAGGGGGAGAGAGAGCGCGCAAAATAGGGGGGGAGAGCACAAAAGAGAGAATGCAAAAGAGAGGGGGCAGAGAGAGAGCGTAAAAGAGAGGGGGAGAGAGAGCGCAAAAGAGAGGGGGAGAGAGAGCAAAACAGAGGGGGGGAGAGAAAGCAAAAGAAGGGGGGAGAGGGAGCAAAAGAGAGGGGGGAGAGAGAGAGCAAAAGAGAGGTGGAGCGAGAGAAAGCACAAAAGAGATGGGGA
The DNA here is from genome assembly GCF_027579735.1 of Bombina bombina. Taxonomy (NCBI): domain Eukaryota; kingdom Metazoa; phylum Chordata; class Amphibia; order Anura; family Bombinatoridae; genus Bombina; species Bombina bombina. The sequence goes on from NC_069503.1 coordinate 261,308,125, forward strand.
AAGAGCGCAAAAGAGAGGGGGAGAGAGCGCAAAAGAGAGGGGGACAGAGAGCAAAAGAGAGAGGGGAGAGAGAGAGAGCAAAAGAGAGGGGGGAGAGAAAGAGCAAAAGAGTGGTGGACAGAGAGAGAGCGCAAAAGAGAGGGGAAGAAAGCGCAAAAGAGAGGGGGAGAGAGCACAAAAGAGAGGGGGAGAGAGAGAGCAAGGGGTGGGACCGCTGTACTGCAAGTAATGGCCCATGTGAACGGGCTTTAGGACTAGCTAATAATAATTCGGTAATGGTTTCAAATGCATCCAGACTTCAAATTTTGGAACGACTCAAATGAATTCCAAAATCCGAATTACTGACACATACCGAATTATTACGAATGTCTTGAACTACATTTTTTTACGACCTGAATTAAAACGAAATGAAGTGAACCAAATTTTTCGATTGCGCACAAGTCTACTTCTAGGCATGCTCCAGCAGATAATCCCTATTCATTTGTGCATTTTACCAAAACAACAATGGATCTAGCTACAGCCATAAAAGAAGGGGTTAATGGCGAGGCACTGCAGTATAAATTTGCAGGTAAAGTAGTTAATGTACATATTATATTTTTTATCTATCTCAACTTGTTGAATGTCCCTGCACAAAAGTCAAGGGCTGCTTTGACATGCTCGTGTATGATTTCCCCCATAGACATCAATGGGGAGAAGGTGTTAGAAAAAAACCTAACACCTGAAGTGCGGAATGAAATATCTTCGTAACGCAACCCCATTGATGTCTATGGGGGAAAAAAGGTTAAGTTTAAACCTAACACCCTAACATAAACCCGAAGTTTAAACACCCCTAATCTGCTGCCCCCAACATCGCCAACACCTAAATAAAGTTATTACCCCCTAATCTGCCGCTCCAGACATCGCCAACATAAATAAAAGTTATTAACCCCCTAATCTGCAGCTCCCAGACATCACTGCCACTTTAATAATGTTATTAGCCCTTATTCCGCCACTCCCTGACATAACCGACACTATAAAAAAGTTATTAACCCATAAACCTCTGGTATCCCAAATCTCTGCAACTAAATAAACTTTGTGACCCCTAAACCTCCGGCCCCCCACATCTCTGCCACAAAATAAACCTATCAACCACTAAACCGCCGGCCCCCACAACGCAAAACACTAAATTAAACTATTAACCCCTAAACCTAACCCCTCATTACTTTAAATTAAAATTACAATATAACTATATTTAAATAAATAAAAACTTACCTGTGAAATAAAAATAAACCTATCATTAAACTATAAATGAATAATACATAGGCATAAAGCTCTTTAACCCCTGTGATTAGTGGAAATATCACTGAATGAGAGCTGCACCGACTTGCACAGCTTCCTGAGGCCTGTATTGGACATTATATACACAAACCCCTTATGCTAGGTGGTTTTTGTTTTCACTTTGGACTACACCAATTATTTATTGGACTTTAAGGTACAAGCTGTGTTTTTCATTGTATGCATTTTGTGTATTTTTTGTGCTTGATATTATCGTTATTTATCCGGATATTTATCTTCATTTTTTATTTTTTTAATTTGGTTATAATTTGGCTAATCTGGTTATATGATTTATTTTTTTATTTTTTTGCTGTAAACTATTAATTAACCTAACCTTACTATCCTAATAAAATAAAAAATACTACCAATTAAAAAAACTAAATTACAAATTAAAAAAAAACTAATACTACAAAAAAAATCAAAAATTACAAAAAAAATAAACACTAAATTACAAAAAATAAAAAAAACTAAGCTTACAAAAATAATAAACGAAATTATCAAAAATAAAAACAATTACACCTAATCTAATAGCCCTATAAAAATAAAAAAGTCCCCCCAAATAAAAACACCCCCTAGCCTACAATATACTACCAATAGCCCTTAAAGGGGCCTTTTGTTGGGCATTGCCCTAAGTTAAACAGCTCTTTTACCTGTAAAAAAAAATACAAAGTCCCCCCAACAGTAAAAACCCACCACCCAACCAACCCCCCAAAATAAAAAAGACCTGACTCTAAAAAAAAACTAAGCTACCCATTGCTCCTAAAGGGGCATTTGTATGGGCATTGCCCTTAAAAGGGTATTCAGCTCTTTTTCATTGCCCTTAAAACGGCATTTAGCTTTTTTTCAAAAACCCAAAGCCCTAATCTAAAAAAAAAACACCCAAAAAAATACCTAACACTAACCCCTGAATATCTACTCACATCCAGGTGGCGAGAAGTCTTGATCCAGGCGGCGACATCTTCATCCATGACGGGGACATCTTCTATCATCATCCCGGTGGCGCAAAGGGAAGCAGCGAAGACATCCAGTGCAGAGTGTCCTCTTCATACGGTCCCCGCTGTACACTGAAGCTTCAATGCAAGGTAGCCATTTCAAAATGGCGTACCTTGCATTCCTATTGGCTGATTTGATTCTTCAAATTCAAATCAGCCAATAGGATGAGAGCTACTAATCCTATTGGCTGTTCAAATCGGGGAGCAGTGGAATAGGGTTTAATAATTGTTATTAGTGTCGGCGATGTCAGGAGCGGCAAATTAGGGGTTAATACATTTATTTAATAGTTGAGATGTGGGTGGGCGGCAGATTAGGGGATAATAGCTTTAATAAAGTGTTTGCGATGCAGGAGGGTGGCGGTTTAGGGGTTAATAATTTTAGTTATGAGTTTTGTGAAACATTTTTGTTACACAAAACTCATAACTACTGGTCTCAGATGGTGGTATTACCGCACAACCTGTAATACCGGCGCTATGAAAAACCCACGCAAAAACGTTGTTTTTTTGAGTGCGGAATGGACGTTGCGTTACAGGCTAAATTGCTTGCAGTATATCTATACTGACACGACTCGCAATAGCTGCGTTACTGCTTTTACGCTAAAATTGCCATTTTTTTGCGTTAAAAGCCGTAACGCAAAACTCGTAATCTAGGTGTATGTTAATTATTTTGGTTGATACAATTCTTCTTATTTTTACCTTTTTAAAAAAAATCCAACTCTGTAATGTGATTTAATACAGTGTTCCTCGTTCTTATTATACGCAATGTAATTGCACAGTTTGGAATGCCTCCTTACGTCTCATATGTGCTTTCTGTTTGTATATGTATTACCAAGGTTGGAATGAGTATGTATTGAAAAATAATAAAAATCATTTATAATTAAAAAAAAAATTATAGATAGGGGGAATTACCACCCTGCTAAAGTTTGTTACAACAACCCTATGTGAAATAAGGGATTATTACAAGATTAATGTTAAAGGGACATTAAATCCATTTTTTATTCCCTATAAAGGGCTAGATTACATGTGAAATACAATTGATAGAGCATTATTGTGCGCTTGTTCTCAAGCAAACAATAATGCACATACAAGTCTTCTATGTGAGGGCATTAGCTGACCCACACTATCTGACATGCAGATGTTAGGGCACATTAGACTATCACTTGAGCAAGAAACAATACGTTTGGATTCGTAATATGAATGCAACAATAGAGGTGGTGTGGACAGCACTCAAGCAATATTAAGGCCAAATAGCTCTAACATTTCAGTCCAAAATGTTTAATTATAATTAAAAAAAAACTTTGCAATGGACATTCATTATTTATTTTGCCATATTTTTCTGTGATTATAGTCTGAAAATGCTTCACAGTGATTGGTTGAAGTGTGGTTGAGCTTGTTCTTATATGTCCCTAACTGTTTTTTCTAACAAAATGACAGGTTTTAAAGCTTATAAAACATGTATTTTTATGCATACCTGATAGATAGATAGATAGATAGATAGATAGATAGACTGATAGATAGACTGATAGATAGATAGATAGATAGATAGATAGATAGAGATAGATAGATAGATAGATAGATAGATAGATAGACAGACAGACTAGGGTGTGTAGAAATCAATATGTTTGGATCTTACCATCAGATTTATTGTACGTGTGATCTCGGGGCGGAGCTTGCTTCTGATAAGCAGGAGGGAGATCAGTTCTTGAACTTCTTATCCAGTCGAAAGAATCATGAACAAATGTCTCATACCAGCCACAATTATCCAATTCAAAGTCACATTTGGCAGCTGGAATTAGCATACATTAATTTTATATTGATTTTATAGCATAATTTTGTTTATTTACCAGAGACTGCAGTAATCTGCCTCACAATTGTACTTTCAACATTTTGGCTAAAAACCTAAAATATTACCTAGGTGAACTGTCTTGATCCTAATTATTTTTTCTTTATTTCCTATTGCTTGTTTTTCAGATGCAGTAATAAAAATGATAACAGATACAAAGAAATGTTTAGGAAGCAAAATAGCCATTAGGGGCCATATTTTATAAAACATTTTCTTGAGTCTCAATACCTCTTATAGACCATTAATTCCTTCCCTATTGCTTGGAGGGGTCTGATTTACTGCTAAGTAAACTGATCTCAATTTTAAATTATATAAATATAGCTATACAAAATGCATTATGTGATAAAACAGTTTACACATTTGCCAGCAGAGAATTTCTAGCAGTACAAATTAAATGCTAATTCTGCACATTCATTGACTCAGTTTCCAAAATGTCATTGTTACTTCAACTGGCTGCAAGATGCTTCATTTTTTTCTATTATTTCCTTTCCAATATGATATTGGGTGGGAAAAGAGAAATTGAAAAATTTCCTTCTTTTCTTTTAATGTCAATATACAAAGCAAGGCTTGTATTTTGTATTTAATTTTGATAAATGTGATCTACAGATGTCAATAGAAAATGAAACGATAATAGTTTTATTAATGCTTGTGAGAGTGTAAGGAATTTAAAGAGAGCTGATTTATGGATAGAGTAGTTTTGTCAAGATCAAGATAATGAAAATACTGAGAGACATGAGTGTCAATCAACATCTTTCAGATACTGGCTCCTGATAACTCATTTTCAGTTTCAGCCAAGTTATCACAATCCAAAATGGATTTGGTCACTAACAGGCCCATTTATCAAGCTCCGTACGGAGCTTGAAGGGCCGTGTTTCTGGCGAGTCTTCAGACTCGCCAGAAACACAAGTTATGAAGCAGCGGTCTAAAGACCGCTGCTTCATAACCCTGTCCGCCTGCTCTGAGCAGGCGGACAGGATTCGCCGGAAATCAACCCGATCAAATATGATCAGGTTGATTGACACCCCCCTGCTGGCGGCCGATTGGCCGCGAGTCAGCAGGGGGCGGCGTATTGCTCTCTGCATTTAGCGAGGTCTTGCGGACCTGATCCACAGTGTCGGATCAGGTCCGCAAGCCCTTTGATAAATGGGCCTCTAATAGTCCACAACTGCATATGTGTGTTCAATAGAAATGTTCCCAAACATGTGTTTTCAGTTCTCAAGTACCAGTTATCAGGACAGAAACTTAAAATCCAAAGGAATCTGACATGTACAAAGGCACTTTCACACCTCGTAAGGTTACAGTTCAGTTCTTTAGAATTTACGCCTTTGTGGCGCAGTATTTTATTTCTGCGCTTGTGAAAACTCCACTAGAATTAAGCTTTTTACGCTTTTTTGTGTGCAATATATATATTTTTTATTAGACAGTATTAATATGAATGTAACTATACTGTATTTTTTAATCGGATTGTAATATCAGTGCAATGAAAAAGGCTTGCAAAAATATGATTACACTAGCGCAAAACCGTTTGCGCCTCACTTGTAATCAAGCCTTTAATATTTTAAAAGTATTGTTCTTTTTTCAATATTTCCAATTTTTTTTATTTAAAAAGATGCATTTTCCAGTTTGGCAAGATATACATCTGAAATCAAGAAGTAGACTGTTTTTCTATTAGAAGGAAGTGGCTGCAACTTGTTTTGTAAAAGTGAAACTTCCATATTAAAAATAGGGCTTTTACAGGGAGTGCAGAATTATTAGGCAAATGAGTATTTTGACCACATCATCCTCCCTATGCATGTTGTCTTACTCCAAGCTGTATAGGCTCGAAAGCCTACTACCAATTAAGCATATTAGGTGATGTGCATCTCTGTAATGAGAAGGGGTGTGGTCTAATGACATCAGCACCCTATATCAGGTGTGCATAATTATTAGGCAACTTCCTTTCCTTTGGCAAAATGGGTCAAAAGAAGGACTTGACAGGCTCAGAAAAGTAAAAAATAGTGAGATATCTTGCAGAGTGATGCAGCACTCTTAAAATTGCAAAGCGTGATCATCGAACAATCAAGCGTTTCATTCAAAATAGTCAACAGGGTCGCAAGAAGCGTGTGGAAAAACCAAGGCGCAAAATAACTGCCCATGAACTGAGAAAAGTCAAGCGTGTAGCTGCCAAGATGCCACTTGCCACCAGTTTGGCCATATTTCAGAGCTTCAACATCACTGGAGTGCCCAAAAGCACAAGGTGTGCAATACTCAGAGACATGGCCAAGGTAAGAAAGGCTGAAAGACGACCACCACTGAACAAGACACACAAGCTGAAACGTTAAGACTGGGCCAAGAAATATCTCAAGACTGATTTTTCTAAGGTTTTATGGACTGATGAAATGAGAGTGAGTCTTGATGGGCCAGATGGATGGGCCCGTGGCTGGATTGGTAAAGGGCAGAGAGCTCCAGTCCGACTCAGACGCCAGCAAGGTGGAGGTGGAGTACTGGTTTGGGCTGGTATCATCAAAGATGAGCTTGTGAGGCCTTTTCGGGTTGAGGATGGAGTCAAGCTCAACTCCCAGTCCTACTGCCAGTTTCTGGAAGACACCTTCTTCAAGCATTGGTACAGGAAGAAGTCTGCATCCTTCAAGAAAAACATGATTTTCATGCAGGACAATGCTCCATCACACACGTCCAAGTACTCCACATTTGGCTGGCAAGAACGGGTATAAAAGAAGAAAATCTAATGACATGGCCTCCTTGTTCACCTGATCTGAACCCCATTGAGAACCTGTGGTCCATCATCAAATGTGAGATTTACAAGGAGGGAAAACAGTACACCTCTCTGAACAGTGTCTGGGAGGCTGTGGTTGCTGCTGCACGCAATGTTGATGGTGAACAGATCAAACCACTGACAGAATCCATGGATGGCAGGCTTTTGAGTGTCCTTGCAAAGAAAGGTGGCTATATTGGTCACTGATTTGTTTTTGTTTTGTTTTTGAATGTCAGAAATGTATATTTGTGAATGTTGAGATGTTATATTGGTTTCACTGGTAAAAATAAATAATTGAAATGGGTATATATTTGTTTTTTGTTAAGTTGCCTAATAATTATGCACAGTAATAGTCACCTGCACACACAGATATCCCCCTAAAATAGCTATAACTAAAATCAAACTAAAAACTACTTCCAAAACTATTCAGCTTTGATATTAATGAGTTTTTTGGGTTCATTGAGAACATGGTTGTCGTTCAATAATAAAATTAATCCTCAAAAATACAACTTGCCTAATAATTCTGCACTCCCTGTATTGGTGATCTGAAAACTCGTTTGAGGCTCAGAGAAATAGCCCCTATATTATATTTATTAACCCCTAATCTGCCGCCCCCAACGTCGCCTCCACCTACCTACAATTATTAACCCCTAATTTGCCGACCGGACCTCACCGCTACTCTAATAAATGTATTAACCCCTAAAGCTAAGTCTAACCCTAACACTAACACCCCCCTAAGTTAAATATAATTTAAATCTAACGAAATAAATTAACTCTTATTAAATAAATTATTCCTATTTAAAGCTAAATACTTACCTGTAAAATAAATCCTAATATAGCTAAATTATAATTATATTATAGCTATTTTAGGATTAATATTTATTTTACAGTTAACTTTGTATTTATTTTAACCAGGTACAATAGCTATTAAATAGTTAATAACTACTTAATAGCTACCTAGTTAAAATAATTACAAAATTACCTGTAAAATAAATCCTAACCTAAGTTACAATTAAACCTAACACTACACTATCAATAAATTAATTAAATAAAATACCTACAATTATCTACAATTAAACCTAACACTACACTATCAATAAATTAATTACATACAAATATCCACAAATAAATTCAATCAAATAAACTAACTAAAGTACAAAAAATAAAAAAAGAACTAAGTTACAAAAAATAAAAAAATATTTACAAACATTATAAAAATATTACAACAATTTTAAGCTAATTACACCTACTCTAAGCCCCCTAATAAAATAACAAAGCCTCCCAAAATAAAAAAATGCCCTACCCTATTCTAAAATACAAATAGAAAAACTCTTTTACCTTACCAGCCCTTAAAAGAGCCTTTTGTTGGGTATGCCCCAAAGAATTCAGCTCTTTTGCCTGTAAAAAAAAACATGCAATACCCCCCCCCAACATTACAACCCACGACCCACATACCCCTAATCTAACCCAAACCTTCCTTAAATAAACCTAACACTAAGCCCCTGAAGATCTTCCTACCTTATCTTCACCACGCCGGGTATCACCGATCGGTCCAGGCTCCGAAGTCTTCATCCAAGCCCAAGCGGGGGCTGAAGACGTCCATCCTCTGGCTGAAGTCTTGATCCAAGCGGCGGCTGAAGAGGTCCATCATCGGGCAGAAGTCTTCATCCTATCCGGGCAGAAGAGGAGATCCGGACCGGTACACAACTTCATCCAAGCGGCATCTTCTATCTTCTTCCATCTGACGACGAGCGGCTCCATCTTCAAGACCTCCGGCGCGGATCCATCCTCTCCTTCCGACGTCCTAACACAGAATGAAGGTTCCTTTAAGGGACGTCATCCAAGATGGCGTCCTTCGAATTCCGATTGGCTGATAGGATTCTATCAGCCAATCGGAATTAAGGTAGGAAAATTTTGATTGGCTGATGGAATCAGCCAATCAGATTCAAGTTCAATCCGATTGGCTGATCCAATCAGCCAATCAGATTGAGCTTGCATTCTATTGGCTGTTCCGATTTGCTCCACATCTCACCTCAATACCAGCGCTGCTTACGTTAGCGGTGAGCTGGCTGAACGTGCTCAAGCACGATTTCCCCATAGGAATCAATGGGGGAGAGCCGTCTGAAAAAACCTACGTAAAGCTCCTAATGCAGCCATATTGATTCCTATGGGGAAAATACATTTATGTCTACACCTAACACCCTAACATGAACCCCGAGTCTAAACACCCCTAATCTGCCACCCCCAACATCACTGACACCTACATTATATCATGAACCTCTAATCTGCCGCTCCAGACGCCGCCGCCACCTACATTATACTTATGAACCCCTAATCTGCTGCCCCCAACATCGCCGACCCCTAAATTATATTTATTAACCCCTAATCTACCGCCCCAATGACGCCGCAATCTATCTGTAATTTAGTGGGGTACAAAAACCCCCCCCACTAAATTACAGAAAATAATAAAAAAAAATACAAGATTTTTAAACTAATTACACCTAATCTAAACCCCTAACAAAATAAAAAAGCCCCCCCAAAATAAAAAAGCCCTACCCTACACTAAATTACAAATAGCCCTTAAAAGGGCCTTTTGCTGGGCATTGTCCCAAAGTAATCAGCTCTTTTACCTGTAAAAAGAATTACAGATCCCCCCCAACATTAAAACCCACCACCCATACAACCAACCCTACTCTAAAACCCACCCAATACCCCCTTAAAAAACACTAACCCGCTGAGGATTACCCTACCGGGAAATGTCTTCATCCAACCGGGCAGAAGTGGTCCTCCAGACGGGCAGAAGTCTTCATCCAAGCCAGGCAGAAGTGATCCTTCAGACGGGCAGAAGTCTTCATCCAGACGGCATCTTCTATCTTCATCCATCTGGCGCGGAGCGGGTCCATCTTCAAGACATCCGACGTGGAGCATCCTCTTCACCCGGAGTCTTCTTACTAAATGACGGTACCTTTAAGTGACGTCATCCAAGATGGCGTCCCTTCAATTTACGATTGGCTGATAGAATTCTATCAGCCAATCGGAATTAAGGTAGAAAAAATCCTATTGGCTGATGCAATCAGCCAATAGGATTGAAGTTCAATCCTACTGGCTGATGCAATCAGTCAATAGGATTGAGCTGGCATTCTATTGGCTGTTCCAATCAGCCAATAGAATACAAGCTCAATACTATTGGCTGATTGTATCAGTCAATAGGATTTTGTCTACCTTAATTCCGATTGGCTGATAGAATTCTATCAGCCAATCGTAAATTGAAGGGACGCCATCTTGGATGACGTCACTTAATGGTACCGTCATTTAGTAAGAAGACTCCGGGTGAAGAGGATGCTCCACGTCGGATGTCTTGAAGATCAGCCAATCGGAATTGAAGGAAAGCCATCTTGGATGACGTCACTTAAAGGTACCATCATTTAGTAAGAAGACTCCGGATGAAGAGGATGTTCTGCGTCAGATGTTTTGAAGATGGACCCGCTCCGCGCTAGATGGATGAAGAAAGAAGATGCCGTCTGGATGAAGACTTCTGCCCGTCTTTAGGAGAACTTCTGCCCAGCTTGAATGAAGACTTCTGCCTGTCTGGAGGACCACTTCTGCCCGGTTGGATGAAGACGTCTCCCGGTAGGGTGATCTTCAGGGGGGTAGTGTTAGGTTTTTTAAGGGGGATTGGGTGGGTTTTAGAGTAGGGTTGGTTGTGTGGGTGGTGGGTTTTAATGTTGGGCGGGAATCTGTAATTTTTTTTACAGGTAAAAGAGCTGATTACTTTGGGGCAATGTCCCGCAAAAGGCCCTTTTAAGGGCTATTTGTAATTTAGTGTAGGGTAGGGCTTTTTTTATTTTGGGGGGGGCTTTTTTATTTTTTTAAGGGGATTAAATTAGGTGTAATTAGTTTAAAAATCTTGTAATTTTTTTTATTATTTTCTATAATTTAGTGTCTGTTTTTTTTGTACTTTAGATAATTTTATTTAATTTAGGGAATTAATTTAATTATAGTGGTAGTGTTAGGTGTAATTGTAACTTAGGTTAGGTTTTATTTTACAGGTACTTTTGTCTTTAATTTAGCTAGGTAGTTATTAAATAGTTAATAACTGGCTGAGTAGAAGTGTTTAGCAAGAGCTCCTCTTGATATTTCAAAAAACACACAAAAAACTTTGATTTACAACTAAATTTTAATAGCTATTTTTGACCTGAGTGTGCCCTAACATCTGTGGGAGCTGAAAGGTGATTGAGGACTTCAACTCCATCGATTGTACTGCGCACTTTGGGGACGGCTTGACCCCATTGTGAGAAGCGACACTTTCGGATAGACCCTAGGTACCCTGAGGCTGGACGGCAGATACTCAATACCCACGTGGTTTACTGCCATACCCAAGAACACTACTTTTAAAAAAGACTTATTCTCTACCAACGACCCTCTAGCTGATTGGCCTACCTAGCAGAAGAACTGGGTATATTTTTTAAGGGGTCATTGGCTCAATAGTGACCGTATGCACGGACTTACAATACCAGTAATTGGTGGGCCGCAACGGAAGTCCTAGCTGGATACCTGCCTGTCTAAGTCGCGGAACACACCTGCTCTGGAGCACTGAGGTTAGATACCAGAGAAGGAAGCTGGACAGCAGTGGGTGTTTCGGAGTGGACACAACACCATTTGGAGAATATCTGAGGGCCTACAGGAAAATTGCCTACCGGAGCCGAGGGAAATCGCCCCACAAGCAACATACAGGTCACTGGAAATACACATCAGTATCTTGCTGAAGTGACCTGGAGCTGATTGCGGCCTTAGAGGTGGACATTGCATAGAGCCAGTGATTAGTAAAAGGGCGTGTAATGACGCCATCTTGGGGCCTATACCTCGGCCAAAACAACATACCTCTCAAGTGGCAACACAAATGGGCTAGGAACAACCAAAGTTCAGGTACTCCCACAATTGCCTTTCTAATGTACCAACTGCCATGGCAATCATTTAACAAGCTGTGGGTGAGACCTTTAGCGACTAACTTGCTGCCGGAGGGTAAGAGACTTTTGTTTTGCTTTTCAGGGGGCAATGAAACAAGAGGTAAAGATAAATATCAGATAAAAGAAGGGTTATATTTACTAAGAGACATATAGTATGCTGACAGAGTGACCCTTCCTATGCACAATAAACAGTTCTCTCAAGTGGCTCCCTAAAAGAGTTATGCTATAACAAAATTTATACTTAAGGTGTCCGGTCCCCCCTTGTCTCTACACTCATCAGGGAAGGGAGTTATGTTTCCTGTCTCGGTTCCAAAGTGGTGTAATATTGGATCTGAGTGACTGAGAGACAGGTTCCTATAGGCCAGACAAACATCTTTGATACCAGAAGACCTCAGTTAAAGGTGTAGCACTGTTACCACCAAATATGTCTGCACACTTATAGGTCTTAACTTTTGGTTACCATAGTGTGTATCAAGCGATAATGCCCTGAAGACTCACACAGCTACTTAACTGCTACATGAGTGATAGATACATGCTATAGGGGTGAACAAAGATATACTTGATAGTAATTAACTACTGTATAATGAAGGGAAAGAATCAATCTGTCAAAGATTGCTTATCCAAGGCCCAGGCAAAAAAGAAAGCCATGCTTCAAGACAGAGGAGCCTCACAGGAGGCTGATCCAATAGAGACTACCTCAGACTCTGGCACAGAGGATCAAGCACAACCTTCCACTAGCATCCTGGTTCAGCAGATCAAGGAGGTGTTCAAAATTGAATTAAAAGCTGCAATTAAAGATATAAGAAGTGACATCAAAGAAATTAGTCAGAGAACATCTGATCTAGAAGATAAAGTTGGAGCGCTTGTTGAGGAAATTCCACAGATCCAAAACTCCATGCATACCCAGCATAGTAGGATTAATCAGCTAGAATCACAACTTGAGGACCTAGAGAACAGATCTAGGCGATCTAATGTGAGACTCAGAAATCTACCAGAAACATATGGTAAGCTACATGATGTACTCTTTAAGATTCTATGACAGCTACTACCAGAAGTAGAGGAGAGCTTTTTTTTTAAATGATAGAATTCATAGAGCTTTAAATAAACCAAGAACTCCTAATGTTCCTAGAGATGTTATCCTCAAATTCCACTATTACGTCACCAAAGAGCAGCTCCTACAAACTACCAGAACACTGGAACATGTAGATTTTGAAGGCCATCATCTTCAATTCTTTGCTGACCTCTCTCCTATTACCTTGCGAAGAAGGAGGGAACTTAAACCAGTCACCACAGCCTTAATGAAGGCCCAGATCAGATACCGGTGGTCATTTTCATTTCGGGCTTGTCTTTCTTCACAATAAAACCACATATTCCTGCACATCTTTAGAGGAAGGCATGAATTTAATTGATCAGCTGCGAATAGTGAGGGAGGACATAAACCTGCCCTTACCACCAAGACCTTCCAGGAAGCAGAACCAGCAGATGTGGAACAAACCCCCTAAAGATACAACGCTCTCCAGAAATACTGGAGACCATCCAGGAGAGGAATCAACCTCACAGGATCAAGCTACTTTAGAGAAACGATGAGAACGGTTGTTCTGCTTGTAAGGACTGAGATCCATCTGGCTAAACCATTAATTCTCTCAGAGAATGAGGCTCACTACCCACCCTGTATTAAAGAGGGAGGAATATGTTATATACAGCACTAAACTGTTTATCTACTATGACTCTTTAATCCGTATTTGTATGACTATAGTTGTGAATGAGAGTCCATGCTCCACAAATTAAAGTTCCTTTAAATTTATTGTTGTTCTAGTTGGTTTATAGGTTATCCATGTTACAGATAGAAAGTTATTGTGTCTTGATGTACAAAATCCACTTGTCTAGTAAGAGAAAGAGAAATAGATGTACCATGATCCAAAATTTGTTTATAAATATTACTTCTATTATTGGTTTGGAGGCTACCCATACTGGAGAAAGATAGTTAATTTAAATTTATTAGAATGGGTTCATAGGTTATTTATGGTTGGGATAGGACGGGAAAGGAGGAAAGCAAAGCCAAGCTACAAAACCCACTTTATAGGGCTGGTAGATGGATCCACCATATTATCTTCCTGTAGATATTAGAAGTTATTGCTATACCCCGGGACAATATTCACCCTAGGAGATTGACTAGGAACCTTTGTAATCCCTAGACTCATATCAAGGTAACCTTCCCTTCTCTGGTCAGGGTAGTGTTATTCCATCTAATGGTCACGAAATGTCTTCTCATTACTTGTTAGGTCATATTATGGCTCGAATGCTACCCCTTAAACATCATAGTCCCATAAAGTAGTATTCACCCCCTGAAATAGATCATACATATATAGGATTGTATTTATCAACATATTTTCAATTAGATATATTATAGTTATTTGTGCTATTTGAATCACTTATACACTATGTAACCACCAAAGTGTTGTTCATTGAACAATGAAGTATCTCACACTGATACTAATGTTATTATTTGTTTGTTTGTTTGCTAATGTCTTTCTTCTTCTTTTCTTAGCTCTTTTCTATCTACCCTTGAACACTTGTGGGGCTATCATAGTAATAATACGAAGGAAATGTGTGGAGGATATAGGTAATTCAACTAACGAAGTCAGCTTTCCAAGGTATTGTTAAATAGAGGGTTATGTGACAAAGTTGCCCTTACACTTGACTATACTAACTAAAGATGTCAGTTAACATAATTTCACATAACGTTAGGGGATTACACTCCCACGTAAAACGGAAAAAAATCAATCACAGAATATAAACATAGACAAGCACACATTATTATGCTACAAGAGACTCACTTTACTTCTACGCAAAACCTGAAATATTGGGACTCAGCTTTTCCAATCCAATACCATTCATTTGGCAAAAAAAAAAAAGAGGGGAGTTACTATTATCCTACATGCCTCCCTCAACTTCCAGGAAGAAGAGGTTATTAGAGACCCAGAAGGACGGTTTATAAATACATGGTAAAACAGTTGTTATAGGGAATATATATGCCCCGAACGAGAATCAGAGTAACTTTATGGCTAAAATTAGCAAACTACTAACCTCATGGAAAAAACACAAAATTATACTGGGAGGGGATTTTAATTTAACACTTAACAATAAAATAGATAGATCCCCCTCAATAGGCACATGCTCCAAACATATCCTGAGCGATTTCATCTTAGATCATAATTTACTCGATGTCTGGAGAATCCATAATCGGGGTGCCCGAAATTACACATTTTACTCGTCAGCCCATAACTCCTACTCTAGGATCGATTATATTTTTGCAAGTCAAATTTTATGCCCATTAACAACAAAGGCTAACATAGTACAAACTTGCTGGTCTGATCACTCTATTGTGGAAATTTCTATGAAACGGTTTTTTGAGCCGTCTAGGGATAGATCCTGGGCCCTAGATCCATCTCTATTACGAAACTAAATATTTTGTCAAAAACTTAACCGCCAAATTAAGCAATTCTGGTCTGACAACAAAAATTCAACCCCTAACACATTAAATGTATGGGGGGCGTTCAAGGCGTTCTTTAGAGGAATTCTAATTCAGGAAAAGGCTAACATAAATAAACTGAAGAAAAAGCTTATATAGGATAAAAAACTAGAAATTGAGAACCTTAATAGGAAACATATTCTAACTAGAAGCCCTACTTTAGCAGAAGTAATGAAAGTTAAGAAATCTGAATTAGATAAGATGCTTGATGAAGTGTCCCTAGCTTCGTTGAGAATCATTGATGCACAATATTTTGTATTTGCTAATAAGCCTGATCGTATGCTGGCTAGGAAAATTAGGAATATAACGAGAACTACATCTGTTCCCCAGATTCAGTTGCCTTCAGGCTCCATTATTAATAATCCTTCCCATATTGCTGATGCATTTGCTGACTTCTACCAATCCTTATACAGTCTACCGAAAACTCTCACTTCCTCTAGGATTAATAAAATTAGAGCGTTTCTAGATAATTGCCAATTGCCTAAACTTGAGGAATCTGCTTTAGACTAGCTTAACTCACCAATCACAGCACAAGAAGTAGCCATAGTCATAAAGCAGCTCAAGAGCAACAAAGCAATGGGTCCTGATGGTTATTCGGGAAGTTTTTATAAGAAGTTTTCAATTGATCTTATTCCCAACTTGATTGAATCTTTCAATTATATAATGGAAGGGGGGGTTATCCCTTCGGAATTATTAGCAGCTCGAATATGTGTGGTGCCTAAACCAGGCATAGATAAGTTCCATTGTAAAAATTATAGGCCCATATCACTAATTAATACAGATCTTAAGCTTCTAATCAAAATATTAGCCAATAGGTTGAATCCCCATATACCTAAATTAGTATCAAACGACCAATTGGGATTCATTTTGTTGAGAGAGGCTACCAATAATATTCGTAAGACAATCAACTTGATTGACTTTGCCACGGCCGAAAGAGTGCCTTCTCTGTTCCTGTCACTGGACGCAGAGAAGCCATTCGACAGAATCCATTGGGATTATATGTTCGAATCCCTATCGAAATTCGGAATATCAGGTTCATTCACAAAAGCTGTATGGGCCATTTATACTAGCCCTTACGCATTTCTCAGAATTGCAGGGTATCAATCTAAAAGAATAAGCATTCATAACGTTACCAGGCAGGGATGCCCATTGTCACCCTTATTATTTGCCATATGTATAGAGCCCTTGGCAGCTAGTATCAGAAATAACAATGACATAGCTGGAATCGTGGTAGGTCAATCTGTACATAAATTGTCTTTATTTGCAGACAATGTTATATTAGTAAACCACTACTTTTACTACCAAATGTATATGATCTACTGAAACTCTTTAGGGCCTTATCTGGATACCAGATAAATAACGACAAGTGTGAGGCGATTGAGGTCCATCTCCCTAGACACACGAAAAGCTATTAGAAATAAATTTTGACTTCAAGTGGGCAACTCAAGCCATCAAATACCTTGAAATCTTAATCCCATATAATTTAAAAGATATATATAAACTTAACTACTCTCCTCTTTATAAATATCTGCTTAGAGAAATGAAAACTTGGAGCACATATAAGATATCTTTCTATGGGAAAATGGTGGTTAGCAAGATGGTAATTCTCCCAAAAAATCTCTATCTATTTCGATCACTCCCTCTTAGTGTTCATTTAAAAGATATTAAAGAACTTCAGAAACATGTACTAGAATTTATATAGTCTAATAAAAAGGCACAGATCAACAGACACACCCTTTTAAAACATAAAGAGCAGGGAGTGCTGGGAATACCTGACTTCCAGGCTTACTTTAAGGCAGCTAGGTTAGCTCAAACAACTCAATTATTCAATATTAAAACTGATATAGCTTGGGTTCAGTTAGAAAGCGAAATGTTAAAACTTAATCCAATTTCCCAAATATTTTGGACACATAAAAAAGAAAGGCCGGACTCTTGGACAAAATATATATCATTGTCACACATCTTAGGCTTATGGGATAACCTTCAAAAGAAATATGACCAAAAGAAATATTTCCACTGTGGAAAGTGAGGATGTGGATGAGGAGGCTGACAATAAGGGTGTGGCCCAGTGGGCCCACCAAAAAAGTGGACACCTTGGAGAGAGAGCGACTCATAGGTGGGCATTGCAAGGGGGTATCAAGCTATCTATGGAAGTAATAAAAACAGAGATAGCGAATTGTCCTGTATGTCAGCATGTCAGGAAGTGACAGATTCCTGGCATGGTGCAAGGGCATATCAAAAGAGTCAAGCTGCCGGGCCAGATCTGGCAGATAGATTTCATAGGACCTCTTCCCTCCAGCAAGGGCTGCCAGTACGTGTGCACGGCTGTGGACACATACTCAGGCTACCTCATAGTCCACCCATGTAAGCAAGCAACTCAGATAAACACCATTAAGACCCTAGAATTAATCACTAAATTCTATGGCACTCCATTGCAGATACAGAGTGATAATGGTACTCACTTTACAGGACACATGGTACAGGGATATAGTGCAGAAAGGTACATACAATGGATATACCACATACCCTATTATCCCCAAGCAGCAGGATTAATTGAGCGAATGAATGGTTTGCTAAAGCAGCAGTTAAAGAAGCTAAGGGGTGGTACTTTGCAGAAGTGGAGGGACCATCTTGAGGAAGCAATTAATGTGTTAAATAACCATCCTATTACAGATAGTGAGACCCCACTGTCTAGGATGATAAGCAGACAGGAGTACACTGAGTGTCGGGATCGACATGCTGTGGTAACGTGTTGGGAAACTAGCCCTGGGGGTTTAGCGCCAGGTAAATTGCTCTCTCCTAGTGGCGGGATATGCTTGACCATCCAGGACCAGGTAACAATATCCCCTGATAGCTCCCAAACCGTATCAACAGTGATAGGGGTCCAGATACCTGACCAACATGTGGGTTTCATAGTTCCAATGCCCTCTCTCATAGCCAGAGGTATTAGCATAGTGGAAAAAATGCTAGACCCTGGAAGAACTGAGGAAGTGAAGCTCACCCTCCTCAATAGAGGAAAGGAACAGGGAGACATGTCAACCTTACAAGTAGTAGCAAAGCTTATAGTTACTCCCACCTTCAACAGTGAAATAGCGGAACAGGAAACTGCAGAAACTAGGCGAAGGGTGGGCATAGGGGCTAAGGTCTGGTTGAAACAAGAAAAGGGCCCCCCGTGCCTGCAGAGGTGATAGCTAAGGGAGATGACAATGTGGTAATTGTGGTAAAGCAAGGGAGCAATGATTGGCTGCATGTGCCTGCGGGCAAGTGCTATTTACGGAATTAATTTGAAGTATGTTTCCTTCCTAGATTCTTGTTGGCATGGCTGTTATTGTAACCGGTGCTCTGTTGGGACTCCTTTTGGTCGCATGCGTAAGCCAAGCACTGGTGAGCCAGAGGATGAAACGTGAGGTGTCCGGTGCTAGCTATCACACCTTCTATGAGGGAAGCATGACCGTTCCGTATTGCACAACATGGGCATCCTGCTCCATCCCATTTACCTTTGATGACGACGTAGCCTGTTTGACCAAAAATGAATATGGAAGTTGGATGTTCCTTACCAAGCGGGAAAGGGTGGTATTTGAACTATCAGAAGAAGAGACAATTACCTGTGACATCCCTTCCTCCACTGTACATTGTGTAACTAAAGATTTTTGTTCTGCCGCAGTGACCAGGGAAGACTGTAAGGACTCTAAGGAGGATGAGAGCTGGACAATTGTTTTACAAGATGAGAACTTAATATTTGAATTGCAAGAAGGGGTTGGGTTAATTTGTGAAAATCCCAGTATGCCTTCCACTTCCCCAAAACTATCAGTGGGGATTCAGGAACGCATTTTAGGTTGTAAAACATCCACTGATACACAGGTTTGTGCTGCAATGTTAAACATATCATACACTGATGGGGAACCAGAGGGACTGACATATATGTGTAAATATACAGGAAAAGAGTCATCTGAACCTCTTTTAATGTATATCAGGAGACCTGTAATGGATGGGAAATTATTAAACAACCGACACAAGGGAAAAAGGGACCATGCACTGCGCCACTTAGGCTCCCTGCATGCCTCCTCATGGGAACTTGATAATACCTTTGTAAAAATTATGTAGTTCAGATACTAGAGTAAAAGGAGCAATTTCTAGCTTATATAAGTTTCTAGACCCATGTCAGTCACCAGAGAAACTACACTTTATCAAAAAATGGGAAACAGAAACCAACCTTTGTAAAGATATTAAGGAATGGTCTGACATAATTCAGAAAGGATTGGCTTGCTCTATTAGTGCAAACCTGAAAGAAAACTACATAAAAGTTTTATATAGATGGTATATCCATTCGAATAGAATCAAACACCCTAATACGAACACGTCCACTAATCAGTGTTATAGAGGATGTCAGGTTGAGGGCACTTATGTCCACATGTGGTGGGATTGTCCGAAGAGTGTAGCGGTTTGGGTAACAACTTCTAACTTATTAAGAAAATATTTGATAAGCAGATAACATTAAGTATGGAAAATGCGCTCCTACACTTTCCCGTTAAGGGCCTATCAAAACATTCCTCAAAGCTAGTAAGTATCATATGTACTGCGGTGAGAACAAGCATCGCGAAACACTGGAAGTCCTCGATTCCTCACTATGAGGTTATACAGGGAGTGCAGAATTATTAGGCAAATGAGTATTTTGACCACATCATCCTCTTTATGCATGTTGTCTTACTCCAAGCTGTATAGGCTCGAAAGCCTACTACCAATTAAGCATATTAGGTGATGTGCATCTCTGTAATGAGAAGGGGTGTGGTCTAATGACATCAACACCCTATATCAGGTGTGCATAATTATTAGGCAACTTCCTTTCCTTTGGCAAAATGGGTCAAAAGAAGGACTTGACAGGCTCAGAAAAGTCAAAAATAGTGAGATATCTTGCAGAGGGATGCAGCACTCTTAAAATTGCAAAGCTTCTGAAGTGTGATCATCGAACAATCAAGCGTTTCATTCAAAATAGTCAACAGGGTCGCAAGAAGCGTGTGGAAAAACCAAGGCGCAAAATAACTGCCCATGAACTGAGAAAAGTCAAGCGTGCAGCTGCCAAGATGCCACTTGCCACCAGTTTGGCCATATTTCAGAGCTGCAACATCACTGGAGTGCCCAAGAGCACAAGGTGTGCAATACTCAGAGACATGGCCAAGGTAAGAAAGGCTGAAAGACGACCACCACTGAACAAGACACACAAGCTGAAATGTCAAGACTGGGCCAAGAAATATCTCAAGACTGATTTTTCTAAGGTTTTATGGACTGATGAAATGAGAGTGAGTCTTGATGGGCCAGATGGATGGGCCCGTGGCTGGATTGGTAAAGGGCAGAGAGCTCCAGTCCGACTCAGACGCCAGCAAGGTGGAGGTGGAGTACTGGTTTGGGCTGGTATCATCAAAGATGAGCTTGTGGGGCCTTTTCGGGTTGAGGATGGAGTCAAGCTCAACTCCCAGTCCTACTGCCAGTTTCTGGAAGACACCTTCTTCAAGCAGTGGTACAGGAAGAAGTCTGCATCCTTCAAGAAAAACATGATTTTCATGCAGGACAATGCTCCATCACACGCGTCCAAGTACTCCACAGCGTGGCTGGCAAGAAAGGGTATAAAAGAAGAAAATCTAATGACATGGCCTCCTTGTTCACCTGATCTGAACCCCATTGAGAACCTGTGGTCCATCATCAAATGTGAGATTTACAAGGAGGGAAAACAGTATACCTCTCTGAACAGTGTCTGGGAGGCTGTGGTTGCTGCTGCACGCAATGTTGATGGTGAACAGATCAAAACACTGACAGAATCCATGGATGGCAGGCTTTTGAGTGTCCTTGCAAAGAAAGGTGGCTATATTGGTCACTGATTTGTTTTTGTTTTGTTTTTGAATGTCAGAAATGTATATTTGTGAATGTTGAGATGTTATATTGGTTTCACTGGTAAAAATAAATAATTGAAATGGGTATATATTTGTTTTTTGTTAAGTTGCCTAATAATTATGCACAGTAATAGTCACCTGCACACACAGATATCCCCCTAAAATAGCTATAACTAAAAACAAACTAAAAACTACTTCCAAAACTATTCAGCTTTGATATTAATGAGCTTTTTGGGTTCATTGAGAACATGGTTGTTGTTCAATAATTAAATTAATCCTCAAAAATACAACTTGCCTAATAATTCTGCACTCCCTGTACTTAACAAAATCAGATTCTATTATCAAATGGCAAGTATTGCATCCTCTATGTTGGACAATAGGAATGAGTTTTTGAAAACTTTTCACTATATTACTGATTTTATATTTTTTATTTCTTCCCCCCTTACCTTTTGCCAGGCTGCCACTGTGTTAAAATATAATTTTCAATACTTTGATTGGCATCCAGTGTAGCCAATAGGCAATGCACAATATGCCCTGTGTATTTTATGTTTAGCACTCTTCCACAACAACTGCCTGATTAGATGTGAAACTGCGCAAGTGCAGTTATCCAGGATAGCTGACTGCAGGTTAAAGTAAACAATGAATCCAGTCTATTGTATACAGATTCACTGTTTACTGCTGTGGTCTTTGCTGCACGTGTCTGAGATACCCCTAGCATAGATGAGCATTTGAGTGCGTTCATTGATATTATAAGTCTTAACGTTAGGTAAATCTCCACCTTTTTTTTTAAATTTCCATATTTGAGCAGCAATAAGACACAATTTACCATCACTTTAATATTATAACATAATTCAATATGTATTTCTACAAGAGAAATATCATATACAATATATATATATATATATATATATATATATATATATATATATATATATATATATATATATATAATGTATATGCACCTGGTTTGATATGAGTTAAAAAATGTATATGTTACAGATATTCTGTCTGATAAATAGATTAAAAAAAGGATTATTCCAGGATGATAAAATGAGAGTTAAAGGGACAGTCAACACCAGAATTTTTTGTTGTTCTAAAAGATAGATAATCCCTTAATTACCAATTCCCAGGTTTTGCATAACCAACACAATTATAATTAGTGATGTCGCAAACATAAAATTTTCCGTTCGCGAACGGCGAACGTGAATTTCCGCAAATGTTCGCGAACTGGCGAACCGGGCGAACCGCCATAGACTTCAATAGGCAGGTGAATTTTAAAACCCACAGGGACTCTTTCTGGCCACAACAGTGATGGAAAAGTTGTTTCAAGGGGACTAACACCTGGACTGTGGCATGCCGGAGGGGGATCCATGGCAAAACTCCCATGGAAAATTACATAGTTGATGCAGAGTCTGGTTTTAATCCATAAAGGGCATAAATCACCTAACATTCCTAAATTGTTTGGAATAGCATGCTTTAAAACATCAGGTATGATGTTGTATCGATCAGGTAGTGTAAGGGTTACGCCCGCTTCACAGTGACAGACCAAACTCCCCGTTTAACGCACCACAAACAACCGCAAACAGTCCATTTGCACAACCGCAAACTCCCCATTTGCACAAGGTTGGATACCAAGCTAGCCATGTCCCGTTCCTTGTCCTCACTGATGTCATTGAAGGTCTCTTCCTCCACCCAGCCACGTACAACACCAAGGGTCTCCGAAAGGTGACAACAAGCCCCCTGGGACGCCTGCTGTGTTTGGTCTTCCACCTCCTCAAAGCCACCTTCCTCCTCTGACTCCTCTTCTTCAGACTCCTCTCTCTGCATTGCCTCTCTCTGCGTTATTATAAGGTGTGTTAAGTAGTACTATTCCTATCAATTTAATCCCTGTTACGTCACCTATCAGGGGACGTGTATATGGCATCGATTTTAGGAACTGGGAGATGGAAAAAGATGCTTGGTCGGTCCTCCTACTTCAAATTTGGGGCACTGCACGTGCAATCTAATGTGCCACCAGATAGGAGTGGTGTGTTAAGTAGTACTATTCCTATCAGTTTAATCCCTGTTATGTGCCTTTTTTTTTTTTTTTTTGAAGCCACAGTGCAGCACCAGAGGCCAGAAAGATTAGGCATGTACACATGCCTGAAAAATTAGGTATTGTTGCAGAAAAATTGATGTTTGTTTCCCAGGCAGAAAGTGCCCTAAAACATTGCGGCTTGACCCTAGTTGGTTGCGGATAAGTCACGCAAGTCATCCGGCATTCAGAGATAAAATACAGCAGCGTGTGGACCATTTTTAGCCCAAGGCAGCTCATCTCATCAGGCCTTTTTTAGTCAAATGTATCGCCCACTGTCAGTCCCTTCGGGATCCATCTTAATAAAGGTGAGGTAATCTAGACTTTTTTGACCTAGGCGACTTCTCTTCTCAGTGACAATACCTCCTGCTGCACTGAAGGTCCTTTCTGACAGGACACTTGAAGCGGGGCAGGCCAGAAGTTCTATCGCAAATTGGGATAGCTCAGGCCACAGGTCAAGCCTGCACACCCAGTAGTCAAGGGGTTCATCGCTCCTCAGAGTGTCGATATCTGCAGTTAAGGCGAGGTAGTCTGCTACCTTTCGGTCGAGTCGTTCTCTGAGGGTGGACCCCGAAGGGCTGTGGCGATGCGTAGGACTTAAAAAGCTCCGCATGTCCTCCATCAACAACACGTCTGTAAAGCGTCCTGTCCTTGCCCGCCTGGTCTTAGGAGGAGGATTACTTTCACCTCTTCCCCTGTTAGATTCATATTGTGCTGTGACATCACCCTTATACGCTGTGTAAAGCATACTTTTTAATTTATTTTGGAACTTCTGCATTGCGATAATTCGGTAACATTTCAGGCAATTTATGCTTATACCGGGGGTCTAGTAGCGTGGACACCCAGTACAGGTGGTTCTCCTTCAGCCTTTTTATACGAGGGTCCCTCAACAGGCACGACAGCATGAAAGATGACGAGCTACTCATGTCCCGTTCCTCATCCTCAGTGATCTCACTGAAGGTATGTTCTTCCCCCAGCCATGTACAACACCACGGGTACCAGAGAGGTGACAACAAGCACCCTGGGATGCCTGTTGTGGTTGGTCTTCCTCCTCCTCCTCAAAGCCACATTCCTCCTCTGACTCCTCTTCCTCACAATCCTCTTCCAGTGTTGCCGCAGGTCCAGCAAGCGATGCTGATAAGGCTGTTTCTAGTGGTGATGGTGACCACAACGCTTCCTCTTCACGCTCATCTACGGCCTGATCCAGCACTCTTCGCAGGGCACGCTCCAGGAATAAAACAAATGGTATGATGTCGCTGATGGTGCCTTCGGTGCGACTGACTAGGTTTGTCACCTCCTCAAAAGGACGCATGAGCCTACAGGCATTGCGCATGAGCGTCCAGTAACGTAGCAAGAAAATTCCCAGCTCCACAGTGGCTGTCCTAGCACCCCGGTCATACAAATAGTCGTTAACAGCTTTTTCTTGTTGAAGCAGGCGGTCGAACATTAGGAGTGTTGAATGCCAACGTGTCGGGCTGTCGCAAATCAAGCGCCTCACTGGCATGTTGTTTCGCCGCTGGATATCTGAAAAGTGCGCCATGGCCGTGTAGGAATGCCTGAAATGGCCACACACCTTCCTGGCCTGCTTCAGGACATCCTGTAAGCCTGGGTACTTATGCACAAAGCGTTGTACGATCAGATTACACACATGTGCCATGCCAGCACATGTGTCAACTTGCCCAAATTCAATTCTTCTGTTGTCACAAACCACTTTGCTGATCTCCAGTTGGTGCGGAGTCAGCCACTGATCCACCTGTGCATTCAGGGCGGACAGGAATGCTGGTCCGGTGTGACTCTCTGCTTTCAGGCAAGTCAACCCCAAGATTGCGTGACACTGCCGTATCCGGGATGTGGAATAGTACCTGGGGAGCTGGGGTGGTGCCGTTGATGTGGAGCAAGACGCAGCAGCAGAAGAGGACTCAGCCGAGGAGGTTATGGAAAAGGATGGAGTAGGAGGAGTAGAGGAGGTGGCAGCAGGCCTGCCTGCAAGTCGTGGCAGCCGTCAGCAGGTTTACCCAATGCGCAGTGTAGGTGATATACCTGCCCTTACCATGCTTTGCAGACCAGGTATCAGTGGTCAGATGGACCCTTGCCCCAACACTGTGTGCCAGACATGCCATTACTTCCTTTTGCTCAATCGAGTACAGGTTGGGGATTGCCTTTTGTGCAAAGAAATTTCAGCCGGGTACCTTCCACTGCGGTGTCCCAATAGCTACAAATTTTTGGAACGCCTCAGACTCCACCAGCTTGTATGGTAAAAGCTGGCAGGCTAAGAGTTCAGACAAGCCAGCTGTCAGATGCTGGGCAAGGGGGTGACTTTGTGACATTGGCTTCTTACACTCAAACATGTCCTTGACAGACACCTGACTGTTGGCAGATGAGCAGGAACTGCTCAAGGCGAGAGACGGAGTGGAATGGTTGAGAGGGGGCAAGGAGGACAGCAGTGGTTGACGTGGCTGAAGATGCTGGACCAGGAGGAGGATGGCGGCTTTGAGTTTGTGTGCTGCTTGTACTCATGTGTTGATCCCCTAGGCGTTTGTGATGTGCGATCATGTACCTTTGCAAAGCAGTTGTACCTAGGTGGGTGTTGGACTTCCCATGACTCAGTTTCTTTTGGCACAGGTTCCAAATGGCATCGCTGTTGTCAGAGGCAGACACACAAAAAAATGCCACACTTCTGAGCTCTGCAATGACGGCATTCTGGTGGTGGCAACAGCATGCGTTGATTGGCGTGCTGTCTGGCTGACCCCGGGTGCCGATGCATGCTGTCTGACTGTGCCACTAGCTCCTTGCGACGACCTCCCCCTGCTTCCAACTCGTCTCCTCCTCCTCTCTGTCTCCCCATCTGAACTTTCCCCCTGTTCTTCTTCTTTTCAACCGCTTCACTTGTATCTGACAACTCAGCAAAGGAAGCAGCAGCGGGTACAACATCATCATCATCACACCGTACGTCCATGTGTGTAATGCTGCCTGACTGAGACATATCCCTGTTATCTACATCCTCTGGCAATAATGGTTGCGCATCACTCATTTCTTCCAACTGATGTGTAAATAACTCCTCTGACAGATCAAGTGAAGCGGCTGTGGTGCTAGTGTTGGTGGTGGTGGCAGGCGGGCGAGTGGTAACTTGAGAGGTGCCCGAAGCTAAGCTGGAGGAGGATGGTGCGTCAAGGTTCCGAGCGGAAGCTGTAGAAGATTGGGTGTCCTGTGTTAGCCAGTCAACTATGTCCTCAGAACTTTTCGAGTTCAGGGTACGTGGCCTCTGAACACTGGGCATTATTCTAGGGCCAAAGGGAATCACAGCACCACAACCACAATGGCCCCTGCGGGGTGGCCTCCCTCTACCTGTCATTTTTTTTTCGATTAGTGGTACTATGCGTGCAAGCTACTGTGACAACAGATATGAGTGGCACTGTGCACTGGCAGAAGTTGGCAGAGTAGACGCTGTAGGCCTCTATTACAGTCAAAAAAATTTTTTTTTTTAAATGTACACTACTGTTACACCAGATATGAGTTGCACTGGTGTGACACTGTGCCCTGGCAGGCCCTGAAATGCACACGTGTGAAGGAAACTGCTATTATTTCACAGTCAAAAAAGTGTTGTTTTTTTTAAATGTACACTACTGTTACACCAGATATGAGTTGCACTGGTGTGACACTGTGCCCTGGCAGGTCCTGAAACGCATTTGTGTGAAGGAAACTGACTGCTATTATTTCACAGTCAAATTTCTAGTTTTTTTTTTTTAATGTACACTACTGTTACACCAGATATGAGTTGCACTGGTGTGACACTGTGCCCTGGCAGGCCCTTAAACGCACACGTGTGAAGGAAACTGACTGCTATTATTTCACAGTCAAAAAAGTGTGTTTTTTTTAAATGTACACTACTGTTACACCAGATATGAGTTACACTGGTGTGACACTGTGCCCTGGCAGGCCCTGAAACGCACACGTGTGAAGGAAACTGACTGCTATTATTTCACAGTCATATTTCTAGTTTTTTTTTTAATGTACACTACTGTTACACCAGATATGAGTTGCACTGGTGTGACACTGTGCCCTGGCAGGCCCTGAAACGCACACGTGTGAAGGAAACTGACTGCTATTATTTCACAGTCAAAAAAGTGTTGTTGTTTTTTTTAAAGTACACTACTGTTACACCAGATATGAGTAGTGGCACTGGGCATAGTATACGCTGTGAGCTTGAGACACACGCTGGCAGGCAGGCAACTGCAATTAGATTACACAGGAAAAAAAAAAAAAGCAGACTGATGTTCTAGCCCTAAAAAGGGCTTTTTGGGGTGCTGTCCTTACAGCAGAGATCAGATGAGTCCTTCAGGACTGTAGTGGACACTGAATACACTAGCCTAGCTATCGATTTCCCTATTAAATCAGCAGCAGCTACACTGTCCCTCCTCTCACTAAGAATGCAGCTTCCGAATGAATCTAAAATGGATGCTGTCCAGGAGGTGGAAGGGTCTGGGAGGGAGGGTCTGCTGCTGATTGGCTGGAATGTGTCTGCTGACTGTGAGGTACAGGGTCAAAGTTTACTCAATGATGACGAATAAGGGGTGGACCGAACATCACATATGTTCGCCCGCCGCGGCGAACGCGAACAAGCTATGTTCGCCGGGAACTATTCGCCGGCGAACTATTCGGGACATCACTAGTTATAATTATACACGTTTTTACCTCTGTAATTACCTTGTATCTAAGCCTGAGCAGACTGCCCCCTTATTTCAGTTCTTTTAACAGACTTGCATTTTAGCCAATCAGAGCTGTCTCCATGGTAAATTCACGTGCATGAGCTCAATGTTATCTATATGAAACACGTGAACTAATGCCCTCTAGTGGTGAAAAGCTATCAAAATGCATTTAGATTAGAGGCGGCCTTCAAGGTCTAAGAAATTAGCATATGAACCTCCTAGATTTAGCTTTCAATTAAGAATACCAAGAGAACAAAGCAAAATTGGTGATAAAAGTAAAATGGAAAGTTGTTTAAAATTACATGCCCTATTTGAAACATGAAAGTTTTTTTTGGACTTGACTGTCCCTTTAAATAGCTAAACGTGTTATTAATTAACTCATTGTCAGCCAGTCTTTTTTCCTAGATTTCATTTTTATATGTATTTTAATTAAGGTAATTCCACTAGGCAGAACAGACCTGATATTTTCTGCAGACTAAAGACAATAAAATATTATGGATTATTGCAGTCAGAGTATATATTCTTTAAAGTCTGCAAATAACACTAATTAGCAAAGAAAAGTAGACATATAATTATATAAAAAGGTTTGTAATTTCCCAGGCTATAATTCTTCAGTAAAAGTTAAACTGAAATATTATGACATAAATTCACTATCTTGTATATGTACTATCTTTTTCTTCTCCCTAAGGAATCACAAATATAATGAGCATAATAAATAATACAAGAGAAAGAAAACTTCTTACTTATTAGTGAAAAGAAATGGTTGAAAAAAAAAATCAAATGAAGCATGTGTCAGACTAACTTTTGATCATTTAAAAAGACTCAGAACCATCAATTGACATTAAAAGGTAAGAGCTGTCATTACCCATTAATATTGATGCAAGGCACAAACAAGATGAGTTAGATGGGACTGCTTCTAAATCAGTGTGCTTAGAAATGTGTCCCTCTGTCTGGTGTCTAGAATCCAACCTAGCTGCTAATTGCATCTGATAACAATTTATGCACTTAGTTAAAATAATTATCTTTTTTTTACAGCATTCCAAATCTACCAGAAACCAAGTCAGTGAATGTGAAAGAGTCTGTGCTGGAGATCAGCAATTTGTCTCAGGATGTTTATATTTCCTTTATTCAATGGTGATAAAAGGCCAGCATTGCCTTAGTATGTAAATAACTAATGGCTAGATTACGAGTTTTGCGGTATGGGTTAAAAAGCAGCATTAAGGCTCATAACGCTGCTTTTTCACTACCGCTGGTATTACAAGTCTTGCAGGTTTAGGGGCACCACACACTTTTTTGGCCATACCGCAAATTAACTTACGCAATTTGCGTAAAGTCTTTTTTTATAGGACTTCCATAGCGCCGATATTACAAGCTTTTTCTGGAAGGCCAAAAAGTGAGCGGTACAGCCTATCCCGCAAGATTCGTAACGCAATCTAAAGTCAGTAGTTATGAGTTTTACGCTACAAAGCTCTAACATAAAACTCATAACTAAAGTGCTAAAAAGTACACTAACACCCATAAACTACCTATTAATCCCTAAACCACTGCCCTCCCGCATCGCAAACACTAAAATAAATTAATTAACCCCTAACCTACCGCTCCTGACATCGCCACCACTATAATAAACATATTAACCCCTAAACGGCCGCACTCCCGCATCACAAACACTAGTTAAATATTATTAACCCCTAATCTGCCGCCCCCAACGTCGCCGTCACTATACTAAATTTATTAACCCCTAATCCTAAGGCTAACCCTAACACCCCCTAACTTAAATATAATTAAAATAAAATCTAAATAAAACCTACTATCATTACCTAAATTATTCCTATTTAAAACTATATACTTACCTAAAAAATAAACCCTAAGCTATATACAATATAACTAATAGTTACATTGTATCTATCATTACCTAACTAATTCCTATTTAAAACTAAATACTTACCTATAAAATAAAACCTAAGATAGCTACAATATAACTAATAGTTACATTGTATCTAGCTTAGGGTTTATTTTTATTTTACAGGCAAGTTTGTATTTATTCTAACTAGGTAGAATAGTTAGTAAATAGTTATTAACTATTTACTAACTACCTAGCTAAAATAAATACAAATTTACCTGTAAAATGAAACCTAACCTGTGTTACACTAACACCTAACCTTAACACTAGAATTAAATAAATTATATAAATAAATACAATTAACTAAACTACAAAAAAAACAAACACTAAATTACACAAAATAAAAATTAAATTATCATATATTTAAACTAATTACAGCTAATCTAATAGCCCTATCAAAATAAAAAAGCCCCCCAAAATAAAAAAAACCCTAGCCTAAACTAAACTACAAATAGCCCTTAAAAGGGCCTTTTGCGGGGCAATGCCCCAAAGAAATCAGCTCTTTTACCTGTAAAAAAAAATACAAACAACCCCCCAACAGTAAAACCCACCACCCACACAACCAACCCACCAAATAAAAACCTAACTAAAAAAACCTAAGCTCCCCATTGCCCTGAAAAGGGCATTTGGATGGGCATTGCCATTAAAAGGGCATTTAGATCTTTTTCAACTGCCTAAACCTTAATCTAAAAATAAAACCCACCCAATAAACCCTTAAAAAAACCTAACACTAACCCCCGAATATCCACTTACAGTTTTGAAGACCGGACATCCATCCTCAACGAACCGGGAGAAGTCTTCATCCAAGCCGACAGAAGTGGTCCTCCAGACGGGCAGAACTCTTCATCCAGACAGCATCTTCTATCTTCATCCTTCCGACGTGGAGCAGCTCCATCTTCAAGCCACCGGCGCTGAGCATCCTCTTCTGTTGACAGCTAACAACGAATGAAGGTTCCTTTAAATTACGTCATCCAAGATGGCGTCCCTTGAATTCCGATTGACTGATAGAATTCTATCAGCCAATCGGAATTAAAGGTGAAAAAATCCTATTGGCTGATGCAATCAGCCAATAGGATTGAGCTTCAGTCATATTGGCGGATCCAATCAGCCAATAGGATTGAGTTCACATTCTATTGACTGATTGGAACAGCCAATAGAATGCGAGCTCAATCCTATTGGTTGATTGTATCAGCCAATAGGATTGAAGCTCAATCGTATTGGCTGATTGCATCAGCCAATAGGATTGAAGCTCAATCGTATTGGCTGATTGCATCAGCCAATAGGATTTTTTTACCATTAATTCCAATTGGCTGATAGAATTCTACGGATGCCATCTTGGATGACGTCATTTGAAGGAACCTTCATTTGTTGTTCCGCGCCGGATGTCTTGAAGATGGAGCCGCTCCACGTCGGAAGGATGAAGATAGAAGATGCCGTCTGGATGAAGAGTTCTGCCCGTCTGGAGGACCACTTCTTGCCGCTTGGATGAAGACTTTTACCGGCTTCGTTGAGGATGGATGTCCGGTATTCAAAACTGTAAGTGGATATTCGGGTGTTAGTGTTAGGTTTTTTTGAGGGTTTATTGGGTGGGTTTTATTTTTAGATTAGGGTTTGGGCAGTTGAAAAAGAGCTAAATGCCCTTTTAAGGACAATGCCCATCTAAATGCCCTTTTCAGGGCAATGGGGAGCTTAGGTTTTTTTAGTTAGAATTTTATTTTGGGGTTTGGTTCTGTGGGCAGTGGGTTTTACTGTTGGGGGGTTGTTTGTAATTTCTATTACAGGTAAAAGAGTTGATTTCTTTGGGGCAATGCCCCGCAAAATGCCCTTTTAAAGGGACAGTAAACCTTAAAATTAATGTTATATAATTCTGCACATAGTGCAGAATTATATAACATTATATTAGCCAAACTTTATAACACATAATATTCCCTTTTCATTTTTAACAAAAAACGCTGTTTTACAGACCCGCTCTCTGCACTCTGCTGAGCGGGTCTGCTTTTTTTACACAGCGCATCGGGCCAGCTGTGTATAGTCACAGCCCGGCCCGACTGCACCATAACATTAAGTGCAGCTCGCTCCTGCTGTCAGACAGAGCAGGAGCGAGCTGCACTTAATGTTATGGCGCTGTCGGGCCAGGCTGTGACTATACAGCTGGCCCGATGCGCTATGTAAAAAAAGCAGACCCGCTCAGCAGAGTGCAGAGAGCGGGTCTGTAAAACAGCGTTTTTTGTTAAAAATGAAAAGGGAATATTATGTGTTATAAAGCAGACACGCTCAGCAGAGCGCAGAGAGCGGGTCTGTAAAACAGCGTTTTTTGTTAAAAATGAAAAGGGAATATTATGTGTTATAAAGTTTGGCTAATATAATGTTATATAATTCTGCACTATGTGCAGAATTATATAACATTAATTTTAAGGTTTGCTGACCCTTTAAGGGCTATTGGTAGTTTAGTTTAGGCTAGGGTTTTTTTATTTGGGGGGGCTTTTTTATTTTGATAGGGCTATTAGATTATGTGTAATTATTTTAAATACCTTATAATTTCTTTTTTTATTTTGTGTAATTTAGTGTTGGGTTTTTTTTGTAATTTAGGTAATTGTATTTAATTTAGGTAATTGATTTAATTGTAGTGCAACGTTAGGTGTTAGTGTAAGACAGGTTAGGTTTTATTTACAACTAAATTTGTATTTATTTTAGCTAGGTAGTTAGTAAATAGTTAATAACTATTTAATAACTATTATACCTAGTTAAAATAAATACAAACATGACTGTAAAATAAAAATAAACCCTAAGCTAGATACAATGTAACTATTAGTTGTAGCTAGCTTAGGTTTTATTTTATAGGTAAGTATTTAGTTTTAAATAGGAATTAGTTAGGTAATGATAGTAAGTTTTATTTCGATTTATTTTAATTATATTTAAGTTAGGAGGTGTTAGGGTTAGGGTTAGACTTAGGTTTAAGGGTTAATAAATTTAGTATAGTGGCGGCGACGTTGGCCGTGGCAGAGTAGGGGTTAATAAATGTAGGTTGGTGGTGGCGATGTTTGGGGCGGCAGATTATGGGTTAATAATATTTAACTAGTGTTTGCGATGCGGGAGTATGGTAGTTTAGGGGTTAATATGTTTATTATAGTGGTGGCAACGTTGGGGCGGCAGATTAGGGGTTAATAACAATATGTAGGTGTCGGCAATGTTGGGGGCAGCAGATTAGGGGCTAATTAATATAATGTAGGTGTCGGCGATGTTGGGAGCGGCAGATTAGGGGTTAATAAATATAATGTAGGTGTCGGAGATGTTGGGGGCGGCAGATTAGGTGTTAATAAGTGTAATATTAAGAGTGTTTAGACTCGGGGTTCATGTTAGGGTGTTAGGTGTAAACATAGATTTAGTTTCCCCATAGGAATCAATGGGGCTGCGCTACGGAGCTTTACGCTGCTTTTTTGCAGGTGTTAGACTTTTTACAGCCAGCTCTCCCCATTGATCTCTATGGTGGAATCGTGCACGAGCACGTAAAACCAGCTCATTGAAGCTTTCAGCAGCGCCGGTATTGGAGTGCGGTATGGAGCACAATTTTGCTCTACGCTCACTTTTTGCTCAATATCGCCGGGTTTATGAAAGCCTGTAATACCAGCGCTGTAGGGAAGTGAGCGGTGACAATAACGTGCAAGTTATTACCGCACCCCTATTACCGTAAAACCTGTAATCTAGCCGTAATTCATTAAAGGGGACACTCAAGTCAAAATAAACTTTTATGATTCAGACAGAGCAGCAGTTTTAAGACACTTTCAATTTACTTCCATTATCAAATTTTGCACAGTCTTTTTATATTCACATTTTCTAGGGAACAAGATTCTACTGAGCATGTGCACAAGCTCACAGGGAATGCGTATACTAGTTTGTGATTGGCTGATGTCTGTCACGATACAGGGGGCTGGAAAATGGGAGAAAAAATAAACGCCAGAAAACAAATCTACTGCTTGTTTGAAATTTAGAGTAGGTGTTAAATCATTGTCTTTTTATTATGCACTTATTAATTATGCAATTCAACTAAATTGGGTGATCCTTTAAGCATTATAGTATTTAAAGGGACAGTCAACACCTTGTAATTATAGGAAATTTATGTTGTCTTGCTATAAAATAACAAATTAGCCAAATGATAAAAAAAAAAAAATTAACATCTTGTTTGATGAATTTGTTTTTCAATAGCCAAACTCCACCCACCACTTGCCTTATTATATGAGACAATCCAGGCTGGAATCTGCAGACAACAAGGCTAGCCACTGTCATGATGTTAGTATTAAAGGGACATTAAACACAAAATACATATCATGCCCCTCCCTCTAATCATGAGTGCTGCTATTTTGGAAACTAAGTTACAATGCCGGTGTCTGAAGGAGGGTTGCTACACATGAGCTAACACATCAGCACTGGAATTTAGTAAAATAAATATTTCAATATGGCAGCACTCATGACTAGAGGGAGGCTGGGATATCCTCAATACTATGCTTACTGAATGTATTTAATGTTTAATGTCATTTTAAGAGCATTGTTTTACAGTTATCATCTTTTAAAGCTAATAATGGACAGATTTGTATCAGAGTTAGCCTTGGAAAGTCAGCAGGGTGCTTATCCAGGTCTTAGAACTAGAAAAAAAACAATTTTAAGAGTTACAGTTCATAGGAGGTAAAATAAATAATAAAAGCATATTAAACATCTAATATAGCAACATGAGGATTTTAGGCAAAATCCCCATACCTGTCTATCATGGAGCATGGTATTCTTAACTATGGGGTTAATCCAAATCCTTAAGAAAAAGGTATATCATGATTATCATCAGAAAAACACCATTAATGACTATGTATTTTTTTTAAAGATAAATAATTTGATTTTTTTTCTTAAGGATTATGATCAGCCCCTTTACTTGATGAAAAAACTGAAGTCTGTATATATAACTTCTGTTCATGGATTATTAGTACAAAACCAATTATAGAACCATAAATATAGTTTAAAAAGAAAATTAGATTATCTGATATCTTGAGAATGCTAAATAAAATACAGGGATCTAAATTAAAAAGAGAGAAGAGCGCCAATCTCATATTGTTTGACTGTGAACAAAGGACCAAGGCAAACTTAGAATTCTGTTAAAAAGATTCAAAGGACAATCAATGCATGGGACTACAAAGAACCCAATGGTGATCCAGACAGGGGGTTGAATAACTGACAAAAAAAAACAAATTCATAACAGGGCTTGAAAAATTGTAAAGACTGAGACATAATGCAAAGCTAAATGCTCTGTTAGATCATTTTATTTTCACAAGATCCCTCCAACAAAGGCGTTAGATAGTTATGCTCCTGCGCCATTCATTCATGATTGGCAGATTTCTAGTGGGGCTTTATAGTTACAGTTCAAATCTCTACATTGTGAAAGGTTGATTAGAATTTGAAGCTTCCATAATATTCTGATCTACATTTATGTTAAACAGGAAAAAATGACAATGCTCTGAACCCAGATAAAGAAAATTACTAAATTTATTCAAGAAAACATCAACTGCAGGATTTTTCCTAAATTAGCTACAATAGAAGTTTAAGAGCCTATAGGGCCGATTTATCATCTTCGGAGCGAACATGATCCACTGTAGCGGATCATGTCTGCCCTACATCAATAAATGATGACAGCATACACTATCAGGGGCCACTAGCAGGGGGTGTCAATCAACCTGATCATATCCGATCAGGCTGATTGCTGTCTGCCGCCTCAGAGGTGTCGGACGAGTTAAGGAGCAGCGGTCTAAAGACCGCTGCTTCTTAACTCCTGTTTCCTGCGAGCCTGAAGGCTTGCATGGAAAAAGATGCATTAGGGCTGATTGACACTTTGATAAATCGGCCCCTAAGAATATTTCCAACCACAAAATGGTTAAAAGCAACCCTTTACATAGCACTAACTACAACATAAACATATCAAATCTGCCTAACCTTTTGATACAGAAATGCTTCAACCATTAAGGAACATAAAATATAAACTAATATGGAGAGTATCTTAAAACAAGACTGGGCCACTGGATTGCCGAGAAGAATGCCACACATATAATGCTGTATCAAACACAGAGTGTTCTTGGCATTTTATTTTTGTTTCCTGAGGGATAGTGAGTAAAAGGGAAACGTCCTGAAGTTCTAGCCACAGCCTTTAGACAATTGTGGGGGACTTGAAAGATTACTCTCAAATGTAGGAGCCAGGGTCTGCATGTCCTAAGCAGCCCTAATGAAGATCAGAGGTTTGCAGAACACTTTTAGGGAAGGTTTCTACCTACTCTTAGAAGGCACAACGTATATAAACCCCTAAAACTTTAAAATGTCGCTGCTAGAGTATAACATATATCATGTCAGTGTCTGAGTATGTTTAATATCATCATTTATGACTTTGGAGATATACTGTCATTGGACATTTGCTCAATGACAACATTGAACAATGTAATTTTTATATCATGTGCTAGATTTAATAGGGTTATTGTGGTAATTAAAATGTAAGTTCAAAGAAACTCATTTTAAATATATATATATATATATATATATATATATATATATATATATATATATATATATGGATTTAAAATGAAACCAATTACTTGTTTACAATTATTTAAACGTTGTTAGGCTAGTTATTTTTTTATTGCTTCTGTTTTTGTAACCAATTTTTTGCATTTTTTTTCTCTGTGTACACAAATATGATAGAATGAAAACATCTACATTTGTCATCTTAGTATTATATACGTATGGATGTGTATGTTGTGCTCTTACATATATCCATTTTTTATATTTTCTATAAACAAATACATTTTCAAATGTTTTATCTAAAGTATTAGTTATAAGTCAATACATATTTTGATATATCTTACCGCATTTAGCTTCATCTGCACCATTTGGACAGTCAGGTGTGAAATCACAAAACCTTCTTCTTGGTACACAGTTTCCATCTCCACAAGGTAACAACCCAGGTAGGCAATGGAATGCTAAAAGGTCATTTGAAAAATCTGCAATGAAAATATACTGGGTTTATTTACACTAGACCAGAAAGCCACAAATTTGCAAAATGTACAGCCAACTAGATGATCTTTTTATTTTGTTAATAACTTAAATAATCATAATCAAGTTGTTTTGAAAAGATGATTGTGAATATAGAGCCATAGCAGGTAAAGAATCATCCTCCTTATGAATTTCCCCCAGATGTATATTCCGACTACATAATATCACATGTTGCATTCAGGGAACCTCATGTTGGGGATTTCACATGCAATCTAGATTGGGGCATCTATCTCTAAATACCATCAACAAATCAGGATTTCAGAATGCTTCTACGTTAGAACAGCTGACATAGACAAAATGATTGGCAGCCCAATGGACTTTAATATATTAGGTACTGGGAGGAACACTGTAAACAATTCAAGACATTAGAGAACCATGGAAGTAATTTCTTGGTTTACAGGGAGTGCAGAATTATTAGGCAAATGAGTATTTTGACCACATCATCCTCTTTATGCATGTTGTCTTACTCCAAGCTGTATAGGCTCGAAAGCCTACTACCAATTAAGCATATTAGGTGATGTGCATCTCTGTAATGAGAAGGGGTGTGGTCTAATGACATCAACACCCTATATCAGGTGTGCATAATTATTAGGCAACTTCCTTTCCTTTGGCAAAATGGGTCAAAAGAAGGACTTGGCAGGCTCAGAAAAGTCAAAAATAGTGAGATATCTTGCAAAGGGATGCAGCACTCTTAAAATTGCAAAGCTTCTGAAGCGTGATCATCGAACAATCAAGTGTTTCATTCAAAATAGTCAACAGGGTCACAAGAAGCGTGTGCAAAAACCAAGGCGCAAAATAACTGCCCATGAACTGAGAAAAGTCAAGCGTGCAGCTGCCAAGTTGCCACTTGCCACCAGTTTGGCCATATTTCAGAGCTGCAACATCACTGGAGTGCCCAAAAGTACAAGGTGTACAATACTCAGAGACATGGCCATGGTAAGAAAGGCTGAAAGACGACCACCACTGAACAAGACACACAAGCTGAAACGTCAAGACTGGGCCAAGAAATATCTCAAGACTGATTTTTCTAAGGTTTTATGGACTGATGAAATGAGAGTGAGTCTTGATGGGCCAGATGGATGGGCCCGTGGCTGGATTGGTAAAGGGCAGAGAGCTCCAGTCCGACTCAGACCCCAGCAAGGTGGAGGTGGAGTACTGGTTTGGGCTGGTATCATCAAAGATGAGCTTGTGGGGCCTTTTCGGGTTGAGGATGGAGTCAAGCTCAACTCCCAGTCCTACTGCCAGTTTCTGGAAGACACCTTCTTCAAGCAGTGGTACAGGAAGAAGTCTGCATCCTTCAAGAAAAACATGATTTTCATGCAGGACAATGCTCCATCACACGCGTCCAAGTACTCCACAGCGTGGCTGGCAAGAAAGGGTATAAAAGAAGAAAATCTAATGACATGGCCTCCTTGTTCACCTGATCTGAACCCCATTGAGAACCTGTGGTCCATCATCAAATGTGAGATTTACAAGGAGGGAAAACAGTACACCTCTCTGAACAGTGTCTGGGAGGCTGTGATTGCTGCTGCACGCAATGTTGATGGTGAACAGATCAAAACACTGACAGAATCCATGGATGGCAGGCTTTTGAGTGTCCTTGCAAAGAAAGGTGGCTATATTGGTCACTGATTTGTTTTTGTTTTGTTTTTGAATGTCAGAAATGTATATTTGTGAATGTTGAGATGTTATATTGGTTTCACTGGTAAAAATAAATAATTGAAATGGGTATATATTTGTTTTTTGTTAAGTTGCCTAATAATTATGCACAGTAATAGTCACCTGCACACACAGATATCCCCCTAAAATAGCTATAACTAAAAACAAACTAAAAACTACTTCCAAAACTATTCAGCTTTGATATTAATTAGTTTTTTGGGTTCATTGAGAACATGGTTGTTGTTAAATAATAAAATTAATCCTCAAAAATACAACTTGCCTAATAATTCTGCACTCCCTGTATAAAGCAAATGCCTGTGATATACACTAAGATTCATACAGATTTTGTTTCCGTGGTAAAAACACCATATGATTATTTTGGATATATTTGGTTGCTGTAAAGTTCTGCAATATATTCAGTTAGCATATTTTTGAGTTCTAGGTACTGTTTGCCATTTATACCCAATCAACCAATAAAGACTTAAAGTGACATTAAACTCAAAATTAATTTCCCCCTTAAAATATACTTCCTAGAAAAATTACTTTGATATAAACATTTACTATTTATTTTGTACTCTTTTCCTATAACTTTTTGATGTTCCAGTGCATTCTAGAGGAGCCAGAGCTCTGGCCACACAACATTATATACACTGATTGCTTGAGCAGTGCAGGAGCACATTTATAGCTGCCATACTTGGCCACAGAAAAGGAAATATGATAAAGATTACTCAAGAAGGTTTTCAAGGGAATATTCCTGGACTTCAAAGCAATGCATTGTAAATTTTTCTAGAGTGCTAATAATTTAATGCAGAACTTTTGCAATGTATTGCTTAATTGTAAGTATATGTTATGTATATATTAATAATTAACATCCTTTTAGTATTTTAGGTAATAAGCAGATGAATAAGTAGTGGAAGTCAGAGGACTGTTAAATTTGAAAATCCTTTTTCAAGTTATCTGAGAAATAGTTCAGCAATTCTTACTGTACATATGTGAATTGGTGGTATACAGCTATAAGGCACTGTACACATATTCTATATATTTACATAAAAGAAAATTGATAAAACATTTATTAATCTCAAATATTTCTTTTATGTTCAAAAAAGTGAAATTGTTTGATTTTTCTTACCTGTAAGTGAATTATTTGTAAAGCTACATCCTGGAGATAAAATAATGTCATCAACAGCAACAAAGGAATTAGATGATAAAATAAAGGCCTCTAAAATTATCTGGAATATCAAAGAAATATATTATTTTCTGAAATTGAAAAAGGGAAAATTTATTGGAGCCAGAGAAGCTTCACATTTATCTCCAAATTCACAACAGAATTATAGATATAACTTAGTTAGAAGAACAGATGCTAAAACTTAAAAAAATAACAGCCAGATTACCAGTTTTGCGTTATGAGTGACTCGCTAATAACTTGCAAGTTATTTCCACAGCTCACCTTTAATAGCGCTGCTTTAACAGGTTTGCAAAAACCCAGCGTTTGCGGGCGATATAGCTGCGTTGAGCTCCATACCGCACACAAATACAAGCGCTGCTTTGAGCTGCTTTGACATGCTCGTGCACGATTTCCCCATAGTCATCAATAGGAAGAACCGGCTAAAAAAAAAAGCCTAACACCTGCAATGACGGAGCGTAAAGCTCCGTATTGCAGCCCCATTGATGTCTATGGGGAAACAAAATGTATGTTTACACCTAACACCCTAACATAAACCCCGAGTCTAAACACCCCTAATCTGCTGCCCCCGACATCGCCGACACCTACATTACACTTATTAACTCCTAATCTGCCGCCCCCAATGTTGCCGCCACCACTATACTAAAGTTATTAAACCCTAAACCTCTGGCCTCCCACATCACTAACACTAAATACATATA
Source organism: Bombina bombina (assembly GCF_027579735.1). Lineage (NCBI taxonomy): Eukaryota > Metazoa > Chordata > Amphibia > Anura > Bombinatoridae > Bombina > Bombina bombina. The sequence goes on from NC_069503.1 coordinate 261,348,710, forward strand.
TTAACCCCTAAACCTAACCTTAAGTGTAACCCTAACCCTAATGCAACCCTAACCCTAACACCCCTAACTTTAATATAATTAAACTAATTCTAAATAAAACTTACTATTAATAACTAAATAATTCCAATTTAAAAATAAATACTTACTTACCTGTAAAATAAACCCTAAGCTAGCTACAATATAACTAATAGTTACATTGTAGCTATCTTAGGTTTTAGTTTTATTTCACAGGTAAGTTTGTATTTATTTTAACTAGGTAGACTAGTTAGTAAATAGTTATTAACTATTTACTAGCTACCTAGTTAAAATAAATTCAAATTTACCTGTAAAATAAAACCTAAGCTGCCTCACACTAACACCTAACATTACACTAAAATTAAATAAATTAAATTTAAAAAATACATTTATCTAAATTACAAAAAATAATAAACACTAAATTACACAAAATAAAAAAAAGAAATTATCAAAAATAAAAAACAATTACTCCTAATCTAATAGCCCTATCAAAATAAAAAAGCCCCCCCACAAAAAAAAAACAAAAAACCTAGCCTACACTAAACTGCCAATAGCCCTTAAAAAGGGGCTTTTGCAGGGCATTGCCCCAAAGAAATCTGTAAAAAAAAAAAATACTAAAAACAATAAATTACACAAAATAAAAAAGAAATTATCAAAAATAAAAAACAATTACTCCTAATATAATAGCCCTATCAAAATAAAAAAGCCCCCCCCCAAAAAAAAAATTAAAAAAAACCTAGCCTACACTAAACTGCCAATAGCCCTTAAAAGGGGCTTTTGAAGGGCATTGCCCCAAAGAAATCTGTAAAAAAAAAAAAATACAAACAACCCCCGACAGTAAAACCCACCACTCACACAACCAACCCCCAAATAAAATCCTATCTAAACAAACCTAAGCTCCCCATTGCCCTGAAAAGGGCATTTGGATGGGCATTGTCCTTAAAAAGGCATTTAGCTCTTTTACAGTACCAAAAACTATAAGCTAAAAATAAAACCCACCCAATAAATCCTTAAAAAAACTAACACTAACCCCCAAAGATCCACTTACAGTTTTTGAAGACCGGACATCAATCCTCATCCAGTCAGGAGAAGTCTTCATCCAAGCAGCAAGAAGTCATCCTCCAGGCGGGCAGAAGTCTTCATCCAGACGGCAGTTTCTATCTTCATCCTTCTAGTGCGGAGCGGGTCCATCTTCAAGACATCCGGCGCAGAGCATCCTCTTCATACGGTCCCAGCCGTACACTGAAGGTTCCCTTTAAGGGACGTCATCCAAGATGTTCCAATCAGCCAATAGAATGCGAGCTCAATCCTATTGGCTGATTGTATCAGCCAATAGGTTTAAAGCTCAATCCTATTGGCTGATTGTATCAGCCAATAAGATTTTTTACCCTTTAATTCCGATTGGCTGATAGAATTCTATCAGCAAATTTGAATTCAAGGGACGCCATCTTAGATGATGTCCCTTAAAGGGAACCTTTAGTGTATGGCTGGGACCGTATGAAGAGGATGCTCCGCACCAGATGTCTTGAAGCTGGACCCGCTCCGCACCGGAAGGATGAAGATAGCAGATGCTGTCTGGATAAAGACTTCTGCCCATCAGGAGGACGACTTCTTGCCGATTGGATAAAGACTTCTCCCGGCTTCATTGAGGACTTCTTGCTGCTTGGATGAAGACTTCTCACGGCTGGATGAGGATGGATGTCCGGTCTTCAATAGCTGTAAGTGGATCTTCGGGGGTTAGTGTAAGGTTTTTTAAGGGTTTATTGGGTGGGTTTTATTTTTAGTTTAGGGTTTTAGGCAATGTAAAAGAGCTAAATGCCATTTTAAGGGCAATGCCCATCCAAATGCCCTTTTCAGGGCAATAGGGAGCTTAGGTTTATTTAGATAGGATTTTATTTGGGGGGTTGGTTGTGTGGGTAGTGGGTTTTACTGTTGGGGGGTTGTTTGTATTTTTTTATACAGATAAAAGAGCTGATTTCTTTGGGGCAATGCCCAGCAAAAGGCCCTTTTAAGGGTTATTGGCAGTTAAGTTTAGGCTAGGTTTTTTTTTTATTTTGGGGGGGCATTATTATTTTGATAGGGCTATTAGATTAGGTGTAATTAGTTTAAATATTTGATCATTTCTTTTTTATTTTGTGTAACAGTGTTTATTTATTTTTGTAATTTAGTTAATTGTATTTCATTAATTTAATTTATTTAATTTTAGTGTAATGTTAGGTTTAAATGTTAGACAGGTAAGGCTTTATTTCACAGGTAAATTTGTATTTATTTTTACTAGGTAGTTACAATTTACTAACTAATTAACCTAGTTAAAATAAATACAAACTTACCTGTGAAATAAAAATAAAAACTATCGGCTAGATTTAGAGTTTTGTCGGTAAAGACCTGCGTATCTAACGCAGCTTTTTTTCCTACCGTTGCTTCCAAACAACGCTGGTATTTAGAGTTGTCTGAGGGGCTGCGTTAGGCTCAAAAAAGGGTGCATTGAGCCTAATGTAGCTCCACTTCAACTCTCAATACCAGCGTTGCTTACGGTAGCGGTAAACTGGGAAAACGTGCTCGTGCACGATATCCCCATAGGAAACAATGGGGCTGAGCTGGCTGAAAAAAACCTAACACCTGCAAAAAAGCAGCTCCTAACGCAGCCCCATTGTTTCCTATGGGGAAACACTTTCTAAGTCTACACCTAACACCCTAACATGAACCCCGAGTCAAAACACCCCTAATCTTACACTTATTAACCCCTAATCTGCCACCCCCGTTATCGCTGACCCCTGCATATTATTATTAACCCCTAATCTTCTGCTCCGGACACCACCGCAACCTACATTATCCCTATGAACTCCTAATCTGCTGCCCCTAACACCGCCGACTCCTATGTTATATTTATTAACCCCTAATTTGCCCCCCCAAAATCGCCGCTACCTAACTACACTTATTAACCCCTAATCTGCCGACCAGACCTTGCCGCCACTATAATAAATGTATTAACCCCTAAACCGCCGCACTCCCACCTCGCAAACACTATAATAAATTGTATTAACCCCTAATCTGCCCTCCCTAACATCGCCGCCACCTACCTACAAATATTAACCCCTAATCTCCCGCCCGCACCATCGCCACTACTATAACAAAGTTATTAACCCCTAAACATAACTCTAACCCTAACACCCCCTAACATAAATATAATTTTTATTAAACAAAATAAAATTCCTAAAATGAACTAAAGTATTCCTATTTAAAACTAAATACTTACCTATAAAATAAACCCTAATATAGCTACAATATAAATAATAATTATATTGTAGCTATTTTAGGATTTATATTTATTTTACACGCAACTTTGTATTTATTTTAACTAGGTGCAATAGCTATTAAATAGTTATTAACTATTTAATAGCTACCTAGTTCAAATAATTACAAAATTACCTGTAAAATAAATCCTAACCTAAGTTACAATTAAACCTAACACTACACTATCATTAAATTAATTAAATAAATTACCTACAATTAAATAATACAAAAAAACAAACACTAAATTACAAAAAATAAAAAAAGATTACAAGAATTTTAAACTAATTACACCTAATATAAGCCCCCTAATAAAATTTAAAAAAACCAAATAATAAAAGTCCCTACCCTATTCTACATTACAAATTAACCAGCTCTTTTACCAGCCCTTAAAAGGGCTTTTTGCGGGGCATGCCCCAAAGTAATCAGCTCTTTTGCCTGTAAAACAAAATTACAACCCCCCCAAACATTAAAACCCACCACCCACATACCCCAACTCTAACCCACCCAAACCCCCCTTAAATAAACCTAACACTACCCCCCTGAAGATATCCCTACCTTGAGTCGTCTTCACCCTGCCGGGCCGAAGTCTTCATCCAATGGGCCAGAAGAGGACATCCAGACCGGCAGAAGTCTACATCCTATCCGGGCAGAAGAGGACATCCGGACCGGCAGACATCTTCATCCAAGCGGCATCTTCTATCTTCATCCATCCGACGAGGAGCGGCTCCATCTTCAAGACCTCCGGCGCAGAACATCCTTCTTCACCGACGACTACCCGACGAATGAAGGTTCCTTTAAGTGATGTCATCCAAGATGGCATCCCTCGAATTCCGATTGGCTGATAGGATTCTATCAGCCAATCGGAATTAAGGTAGGAAAAATCTGATTGGCTGATTCAATCAGCCAATCAGATTCAAGTTCAATCCGATTGGCTTATTCATTGATCTGGCATTCTATTGGCTGTTCCAATGTAGAATAGGGTAGGGACTTTTATTATTATTTTTTTTTTTATTTTATTAGGGGGCTTAGATTAGGTGTAATTAGTTTAAAATTCTTGTAATATTTATTTTCTCTAATTTAGTGTTTGTTTGTTTTTGTAATGTAGTTTAGTTTATTTAATTGTATGTAATTGTTGTTATTGCTAGTTAATTTATTTAATTAATTTAATGATAGTGTAGTGTTAGGTTTAATTGTAACTTAGGTTAGGATTTATTTTACAGGTAATTTTGTAATTATTTTAACTAGGTAGCTATTAAATAGTTAATAACTATTTAATAGCTATTGTACCTAGTTAAAATAAATACAAAGTTGCGTGTACAATAAATATAAATCCTAAAATAGCTAGAATATAATTATTTGTTATATTGTAGCTATATTAGGGTTTATTTTACAGGTAAGTATTTAGTTTTAAATAGGAAGACTTTAGTTAATAAGAGTTAATTTATTTTGTTAGATTAAAATTATATTTAATTTAGGGGGGTGTTAGGGTTAGGGTTAGACTTAACTTTAGGGGTTAATACATTTATTATAGTAGCGGCAAGGTCCGGTCGGCAGATTAGGGGTTAATACTTGAAGTTAGGTGGCGGCGACGTTGGGGGGGGCAGATTAGGGGTTAATACTATTTATCATAGTGTTTGCGAGGTGGGAGAGTGGCGGTTTAGGGGTTAATACATTTATTATAGTGGCGGCAAGGTCCGTTTGGCAGATTAGGGGTTAATAAGTGTAGTTAGGTAGCGGCGACATTGGGGGGGGCAGATTAAGGGTTAATAAATATAATATAGGGGTCGGCGATGTTAGGGGCAGCAGATTAGGGGTTCATAGGGATAATGTAGGTGGCAGCGATGTGCGGTCGGCAAATTAGGGGTAAAAAATATTTATTAGAGTGGCGGCGATGTGGAGGGACCTCGGTTTAGGGGTACATAGGTAGTTTATGGGTGTTAGTGTACTTTAGAGCACTGTAGTTAAGAGCTTTATATACCGGCGTTAGCCCATAAAGCTCTTAACTACAGCCTTTCCATGGGCGGTAGGAGTCTTGTCGGTAGAGGGTCTACCGCTCACTTCAGCCAAGACTCTAAATACCAGCGTTAGGAAGATCCCATTGAAAAGATAGGATACGCAATTGGCGTAAGGGGATCTGCGGTATGGAAAAATTGCGGCTTGAAAGTGAGCATTAGACCCTTTCCTGTCTGACTCTAAATACCAGCGGGCGGCCAAAAGCAGCGTTAGGACCCCTTAACGCTGCTTTTGACGGCTAACGCAGAACTCTAAATCTAGGCGTATGATAGCTACAATGTAACTATTAGTTATATTGTAGCCAGCTTAGGTTTTATTTTACAGGTAAGTATGTATTTAGTTTTAAATAGGAATAATTTAGTTATTAATTGTAATATTTATTTGGAATTATTTTAAGTAGGTTAAAGTTAGTGGGTGTTAGGGTTACGTCAGAGTTAGGTTTAGACTTAGGGTTAGGTTTAGGGGTTAATAACTTTAGTATAGTGGCGGCAACATTGGGAGCAGCACTTTAGGGGTTAATAAGTGTATGTAGGTGGCGACGACATTGGGGGCAGCAGATTAGGGGTTAATAATATTTAACTAGTGTTTGCGATGCGGGAGTGCGGCAGTTTAGGGGTTAATATATTTATTATAGTGGCAGAGATGTCCGGAGCAGCAGATTAGGGGTTAATAATTTTATTTTAGTGTTTGCGATGCGTTAGGGCCTCGGTTTAGGGGTTAATAGGTAGTTTATGCGTGTTAGTGTACTTTGTAATACTTTAGTTATGAGTTTTATGTTACAGATTTGTAGCGTAAAACTCATTACTACTGACTTTCAGGTGGTGGTACGGATCTTGTAGTTATAGGCTGTACAGCTCACTTTTTGGTCAGACAGGCAAACTCGTAATAAAGTCCCATTGAAAAAGGACTTTTTGAAAGGTGCGGTAGTTACGTTGCGTGACGCCCAAAAAGGTGTGCGGTACAGCTATACCTACAACACCTGTAATACCAGCAGTAGTGAAAAAGAGCCATAACGCTGCTTTTTCACTCATAACGCACAACTCGTAATCTAGCTGTTAGTTATCTAAACATTAACACATTATTCATCATTTATGAACAAACAGCTGCATATTTAGACATTAACTCCATTAAACCAAAATATGTATTTGTGCTCACAGTGATGTACATTTATTTGAGCAATTTTTATAGGGAGGGGCAGTTAAATAAAATTATCTAATGAAGTTGGTTGGTTAAATGGTTTGAAAGTGAATAATCTTCAATTGGACAGTTAGTAAAATCATATTTTAGTGGTTGTTTTAAGGCTGGTTAAATAATTTACAGTCAATTAAAACCAATTTAAGGCAGTTGCAGATAAATCCAGGCTGGTGTTATTTATTTTTTAATTGTCATTTGTTTGTGAATGGTATTAACCAAACCAATATGAATTGGTTGGAAACTCAGACCATTGTCAATAGACTTCAATATGTTCCTGTTTTTATTAAATGTGATTATAAAGGCAGCATATACCACTTTTCTTTATTTTTACTGAGTAATCAGTTCCAAATTCTGTCCCAATATTGATAGTGCAGAGCGCGTGGTCAATAATGCTGGAGCACTCTAGGGTTTGCGCACATGGTAAAGAAATATTCCCAGAGAATGTTTAGTGTGGCTGCTGACATCCCTTTAGTGCACCCTATAATTTCAATGGTTAATCCAACCAATCTCTAAACATTGCTTATATGACAAGTTGAAAGTTATGTGTTGTGCTCAAGTGTAATCCATAGCTTTCAATTTGTAATATGAGTTTAACTAAAGAACGTATCTCTACTTGAGACCAGAAGACAAGTGTTAGGGCTAGAATACATTTAACAAACACATGTAAAATATCCTACAATAAAGGTTTCCAAACTTACAATTAACAAAATCAGAAGAGTACTAAAAGAATATTAACTGGTAGACATCAATAATAATACACCTTCTATTTCCTCACAAATAATAATTTTCTTTCTTATGACTATTATTTCTTAGCAGTAGAGGTTTGTGACTAGTTTATTTAGCCCTCATTATAATTTGGGCAGGGCCAGTTTTACCAGAACCACGGTTTCATAGCAACATTATTTTTATAAAATCTCAATATACCATTAGATGTTCTCCTAGAAAAGTATTAGCTGTGACTATATGGTGCTGCTGGTACAATGTGGCTATTATTCATTTTTTTAACCACTAAAATTCCAGTTAGCAGCACAGATAACAACCCTATTGCTACTGGGTTTCTATTAGACATGTGCCTTCGGCATTCATTTAATAAAACAAATATGGCCGCTGGTAGCAGCATTCGTCTCTTTTCAGAGACAGATTTATTTGTTTAATAGTGCAACACACAAAGATCTGAATTTGAACTATTATACAAATAAATCTGGTCCTGAAAAGAGGTGAATGTCGCTACCCATGGTCACAATCGTCATTGTTTATAAAAACGAATGTCGAATGCATATCTAGTTTCTAATTGACACATTGGGGCAGATGTATCAAGCTTCGTATGGAGCTTGATGCCCCTTGTGTCCGGCCTAAAGACCACTGCTCCATAACTTGTCCGCCTGCTCTGAGGCCGTGGACTGAAATCAACCCGATCGAATACAATCAGGTTGATTGACACCCCCTGCTAGCGGCCAGATTGGCCCCGAATCTGCAGGGGGCAGCATTGCACCAGCAGTTCAAAAGAACTGCTGTTGCAATAAATACGCTGTCGGCATTTATCGATGTGCAGCGGACATGATACGCTACATCGTATCATGTCCGCTCACACATTAAAGGGATACTAAACACACATTTTTTTCTTTCATGATTCAGATAGAGCATGACATTTTTAAAAAACTTTCTAATTTACTCCTATTATCAATTTTTCTTCGTTCTCTTGCTATCTTTATTTAAAAAGCAGGAATTTAAAGCTTAGCAGCCAGTCCATTTTAGGTTCAGTACCATGGATTGTGCTTGCTTATTGGTTGCTGACTTTTAGCCATCAATAAGCAAGCATAACCCAGGTTCTCAACCAAAAATGGGCCAGCTCCTATGCATTACAGTCCTGCTTATTAAATAAAGATACAAAAAGAACAAAGATAAATTGATAATAGGAGTAAATTAGAAAGATGCGTAAATTTGCATTCTCTATCTGAATCATGCAATAAAAAATGTGGGTTTAGTGTCCCTTTAATAAATATACTCCATTGTTTATAGAGTCTACTACTTCCATTAAACATTATATTAATTTTATCATTTACTAATATGAACTTGTTGTATCTTATCTTGTTTAAAAGACAAATTATGGCTATTTGTTTTTATATGTTAATAAAGATAAAAATATATATATGCATAATATTTTATAGTAGAAATTGTTCTATTAATTACTATAATCTAATAAGCAAAATCGTGCCTTACCTGAGATGGGGACACTGTATTCCACGAAGAGGCTTTGATATCAACAGTAGCCTTTGTCCATTTTTGAGATGACACTGTTATTCGGCCTAGTAGTTGCAAATCTTTATTCCTCTCAGTTTTTCTATAGATTGATAATCTGGAATTATTTGTCAATTGGTACCAAAGTTGCATCTGTAAAATAATGAATTTAGTGGTTGAAGTATTTTCAATTAAAGTAAATAATATTTATACTCATGAACCAGTGTTTGATAAGGGAGGAAGCAACACAATCCAATCATAATATTACCAATGTAGACAAACAAATACCATTCATCTACATTTTAGTAGCTGTAGTTTCTAATTGGCGAAAGGAATAATAAAATATATTTTTTTTATATATGTATCAGAAATAATGATTAAGTATAATGCAAATAACCTGCATGATAAGATAATGTTATTTGTTTTTTTAATTTAATTTTGTAAGCAAAGATTGCATTGTTCTGCAGTCAGGGACATACCCTTTAAAAAGCCTCTTGAGTGTGTTTATCATACACTGTTTATGTGCCCAGTAAAAAATAACAGGGCACATAAACAATGTATGATAAAATACCAGTTAAACCTTTTATTAAGAATGTATGAGAATCTCATTCAGTGTAAAGCTTGCCATATGTTTGCATCACTGGAGCAGCAGTATTGGAGTTCTGGAGGAACGAATTGCAACACTGCATGAAATTCAGTCACTTGAAAGGGAAATGGATAGGACTGAGCTAGTTGTTAATGGTTCTAGCAGTGGGAATAGGGGGGATTTAGATTAGGAGACACCAGGATGTAGCTGGGTCAAAGTTAGAAGGCGAAGTAAAGGTAAGCGGAAGAGACAGGCCAGTTCTGAGCTGGTTCACCCCAATAGATTTGCCAGATTAAGTGAAGATGTTGGGGATATCAGTTCAGGGGTTACAGTGTCAGAGAGGACTGTTTTGCCTAATATGGTGAACAGTCCTTTAGTCCTGGAAGAGGAGCATACTATGGGGGGCAGTCCATTTAGACATGGTAGTGGGGCATACTATAGTTAACAGTCCTTCAGCCAAGGAAGAGGGGCACACAAGTCAGGGCCTGAAGCAGATGTTGGTGGTAGGAGATTCTATTATTAGGAAGGTTGATAGGGTAATTTGTCATCCAGAACCTTTAAATAGAACAGTTTGCTATCTTCCAGGGGCTTGTGTTAGGCATATTGTGGAGCGTATTGATAGATTGTTAAAGAGATGTGGGTCTGATCCTGCAGACATGGTCCATACTGGTACTAGTGAATGAATCAGCGGGAGATGGAGAGTCCTAAAAAATTACTTCAGGGGGTTAGGGTCCTCCAAAGTAATATTTTTGGAGATATTACCAGTGCCATGTGCTAACTCAGTAAGGCAGAAGGAGCTAAGGTCAGTTAATTCATGGTTAAAAACATAGTGTAAAAATGAGGGGTTTGACTTGTTAGAGCACTAGGCTGACTTTTCACTTGGGTACACTTTGTACAGTAAGGATAGATTGCACCTGAATGACATGGGTGCTGGTGTTTTGGGAGAAAGGATGGTAGCTCGTTTAGAGAATCTTTTAAACTAGGCAAAGGGGGGAGGGTCAGTTAGAACAAAATAGAACAGAGAGATCAGTCTGTGAATATGTAACTCCTATAATATCTGAAGGAAGGGATGACTTAAGAAATGTCACACTAGAAAGTATGAAAGCAGCAATGTGGATATATCATCAAAATCTTATTTATTCCATCAAGGAAGGAACAAGTATAGACCATGTTTCGGGCCAACCGCCTTTATTACACTAGAAAGTATAGAGGAAAGCACACCAAGTAGCAGCAGAAAGCACATGAAAATTAAATGTATAACAACAAATGCAAGAAGCATGACAGGTAAAATGGGGAAGCTAGAGGACTATGATATTATCATTATAACTGAAACTTGGTGGGATGATTCACATGACTGGGCAGTTAACTTAGAGGGTTACACTTTATTTAAGAGGGACAGGAATAATAAAAGTGGTGGAGGAATCTGCATGTGTATTACACCTAACCTTAATCAAGGGAAAATCTTTATGATGATACATGTGATAATGTAGAGACCCTGTGGGTTGAAACAAAGAGTGGAGGAAAAAATCCTAAAAAAATATTACTTGTAACATGCTACAAGCCCCCCAACATTAGTGACATGGAGGAAACTCAACTACTTATGTAAATAGGTAAGGCTTCTAATAACAGTGCTGTAATTATGGAACATTTTAACTACCCTGATATAAACTGGGCCAATGAAACTAGTAATTCAGCTAAGGGGGATACATTTTTAAATGTTCTCAGGGATAACTTCTTGTCACAATTAATAGAGGAGCCAACTAGGAATAAAGCTATATTGGATTTAATGCTATCAAACAATACAGATATAATATCAAACATAGAAGTCAAAGAAGATTTGGGTAACAGTGATCGTACCATGGTCACATTTGAAATCTCTTAAAGGTTTAACTAAGGCTTTTAATTTTAAGAAAGCAACATTCAACAATCTAAGGAAATCATTAAATAACATAAACTGGGACAAAGTATTCTCTAATAAAAATGCAGAGGACAAATGGATAATATTTAAAACGTTGTTAAATAAATATACATATCAACATATACCATATGGTTATAAAAATAAAAAATCCAAGCCAATATGGCTAAATAAAAATGTGTTAAGAGAAATTAGAAAAAAACACAGGGCATTAAATTATTCAAAGAAAATAGTACAGACTCAACATACCAAACTTATAAGGAATGTAACAAAGCATGCAAAAAGGCAATCAAATTAACCAAAATTGAAAAGGAAAGATTAATTTCAAAGGATTCTAAGTCTAACCCTAAAAGGATCTTTAAGTATATAAATAGCAAAAAATCTAAGAAAGACAATATAGGTACATTAAAATGTGTGTGTGCAGCATGGTTAACAGTGACAGGGAGAAGGCTGAGGTACTAAACCAGTTTTTTTTCTTTAGTATACACAAGAGAGGAACCAATGGAGGATATTTTGGAACAAACCAGAACATGCTGGCCCATACCATTAACTGGGTAATGTCTAGAGGATATCAGGAAAACACTTGATAATATTAAGGTAAATAAAACCCCAGGCCCAGATGGAATACACCCAAGGGTGTTACGGGAATTTAGCACTGTTATAGACAAACCACTACTCTTAATTTTTCATGATTCATTATTATCAGGCATAGTACCCCAGGATTGGCGTAAAGCTGATGTGGTGCCACTCTTCAAAAAGGGAAGCAGGGATGATCCAGGAAGCTATAGACCAGTTAGTCTGACATCAATAGTGGGGAAGATATTTGAAGGGATTATAAAGGATTATATTGATGAGCATATTCGTGATAACAAGATTATGAGTTCAAATCAGCATAGTTTTATGAGAAATAGATCATGTCAAACTCATTTAATTAGATTCTATGAGGAAGTAAGTAAAAATATAGATAAAGGGGAATCAGTTGATGTGATATACTTAGACTTTGGAAAGGCGTTTGATACAGTGCCACATGAGAGATCAATGCACAAAATTAAGGGACTGGGAATAGCTGAAAATGTTAGCTCATGGATAAATAACTGGATAAAAGATAGGGAGCAACGAAAATGAGATTTAATACGGGAAAATGCAAGATTCTACATTATGGAAGTAAAAATAAGCAGGCAATGTATTATTTAAATGAGACAAGACATAGCCAAACAGAGGAGGAAAGGGATTTGGGAGTAGTAATAGATAACAAGCTAAAGATGGATGCACAATGCAGGGCTGCAGCTTCAAAGGCAAATAACATACTAGCATGTATTAAAAGAGGCATTGATTCAATGGAGGAAATAATAATTCTGTCACTATATAAATCCCTGGTAAGACCTCACCTTGAGTATGGAGTGGAGTTCTGGGGACCAATTGCAAAAAAAGATATTGCAGAACTAGAAAAAGTTCAGAGAAGGGCCACAAAGCTAATAAGGGGAACAGAGAATTTAAGCTATGAGGAGAGGCTAGCCAAACTGGGTCTGTTTTCCCTAGAAAAAAAGCACTTGAGAGGTGACATGATTACTTTATATAAATATATTCAAGGCCCATATACAGAGATGGCAGAAGCTCTGTTTATTCCAAAGAAAAATGATTTAAGGTTGGAGGAAAAGGAAATTTAATCTCCTGCAACAGAAACGTTTTTTTCACTCTAAGAGCAATACAATTGTGGAACTCATTACTAAAGGAGGTAGTGAATGCCAATACCCTAGATACATTTAAAAAAATGTTTGGATACATTTCTGGCAGGAAACAAAATTCATGGATATGATTGCTTGTATTAAATGTGTCACCTTTTAGTGGGATTAATTTAAACTCAACTGAAGCTTTTTTGTTTGTAAGTATATTAGATTTTTATAGGTTGAACTTGATGGACTTCAGTCTTTTTTCAACCTCATTACTATGTTACTATGTTACTAGGTTACCATGTAATCACTTTATTTATTTATTTATTATGATTGTCAGGGTTCTTAATTACATGGCATGCAATCCAGCCTCTTTGGGGTTAGTGAGAAAATCATTTTAAAAGGACATTAAACAGCATATTTTTTTTTTCTGCTGTCATGTCCCTTTCAATCTTAAAGGGACCTAAAACAGGTTGAAATCTGTGCATATACTAAAAGGGCTAATTAATTAAAAATGGTTTGCATAAAAACATTGTTTAAAAATTGCTGGCAAGTATTTTAAAATAATTTTTAAAAATAAGCAAAATTAATTATATAGCTAAGCTGCCTGGAGCAGCCAACTCTTCCCACCCTTATCAGTGTTTAGACACAGGAATTGTATTTCAACTCAGTTCACAGCTTCTAGGCATGCTCCAGCAGATAATCCCTGTGCATTTTTGTATTCTAACAAAGCAATAATAGATATAGTTACAGCCATAAAATGAATTGTGTGGGGGGAATTGGAGCTTTACAATTCAGAAACTAAAAAGAAAGGGTTAATGGCGAGGCACTGCAGTATAAATTTGCAAGTAAAGTAATTAAAATACATATTATTATATTTTGTCTTTATCCCAACTTGTTTTATGTCCCTTTAAAGGTACGCTGAACACCTCTTGCTTTCTATAACATTTGTGCTTGTCCCAGGCTCTCTAGATGGCCAAAAATCTATATCTGATTTGATTCCTCTAAATCTAGTGTTTAATGAGTACAACATGGTAACACTCATGACTAGAAGGAGATGGGATAAAACCTCAATACTATACTTATACAATGTATTTAGGGCCATATTACAAGTGGAGTGTTATTTAACGCTCCCGCTAGAGTATTAAAAGTGCTAGAAGTTATTTTATTTTTGCACGCTTCGGGTTGTACTCTTATTATGAGTTGAAAGTAAACTGTTTTTGCTCATGTGCTTACCCGATAAGTGCAAAAAGCAATCAAGTGCAAAAAGCGATAAGTGCGATGTAGAGAATCATGTCCACCCAACATCGATAAATGCCGACAGCATACGCTGTTTGCATTTATCATTGCACAAGCATTTCTTGTGAAATGCTTGTGCAATGCCGCCCCCTGCACATTTGCGACCAATAGGCCGCTATCAGGGGGTGTCATCATCCTGATTGTATGATTGCTGTCCACCACCTCAGAGTGTAAGTGTAACTGTACTTTGTAATGTATTTTTGATGTGTTTTGTGACACTTTTTTGTTTCAATAAACAGTCAACCAGAGCTCTGAGGACGCAGTAATCATTCTAGCATAAATCACAATTTTGCTCAAGCGATTGTGTTTACTTTCAACTTGTAATACTAGTGGAAAACTCAGGGCCAGTGCTTGTGTAAGGCATTCTAGGCAGCCGCCTTATTCTCCGCCAGTAGGGGGGGTGCCAGATCTGCCTGGATGCCGGCATTGGCAAAGCAGCATGAGGGGGAAATTATGTGCGCACGCACCGGCACACTGACTGACTATCAGGAGTAGAACACAGCTGAGCTGCTAATCTATTCTTTGAATCCTTTTCCTTTCTATTCTGTGCGGGTGCCCCCTGGCTGAACTGAGCCTGCAACTAACGAATGTGGGCAGGCAGCATGGGCAGGGGAGGGTGTGTGTGAAGCAGAGTTTAAGTTGCGCAGCATAATGTCTTACACCTATCAAAGAGACTGTCAGTCGTGGAGCCTGGAGGCGGTGGAGCCAGCCGAGACTCAGAGCAAAACGTGCGAGCCACATGAGTGACACCCACCCAGACGGCCAGACCAGCAGCGGTGGTGGTACTGAAGGAGTGAGATGAGAGGTAGGATGGCGATCGGATTTTATTGGAGGCACTGGCAGAATAAATATCTGTATTTAATTTGGGACTTGGGAGGAGGTAGGCAAAACACAAGTTGGGGGCAATGCGCAGCGCAGATAAGAGGTTAAAAAGAACTGGGGATGGGAAGGTGCAGCACTCTGTAAATGACTGGGGTGCCTATGGTGAGTAAGGCTGGCTTTGTAGCTTGTAACTGAGGAGGGCAAACAAAGCATGGGAGAGGCCAGAGGGGGAAAGAAAGGGGAAGCTAAACCAAGGACTAGCAGACAATATAGTGATTCAGATGTAACGCAGACCAAATAAATAATATGTGGTAAAATGCATTTTAATGTGATGCAACATTTTATAAATGAAGATAAAATATAAATATGTATTTAATATAATAAAACTACTATACAAGACAAAAATATTGTATTTACACAAAAATGTATATTGGAATTGCCAATTGGCTATTTGTCCATTGTCTATAGTCTGAGTTCGTAAAGCACAGTTACCTTTTTATTTTGTACTAATTGGCAGAGATCATGCTGGGAAGATTAAAGGGATATGAAACCCAAAAATGTTCTTTAGTTATTTAGATAAAACATATGTAAAGATTTTTCCAATTTACTTCTATTATCAAATTTGCTTTATTCACTTTGTATCCTTTCTAGGAGAAGCAGCAGTGCATTACTGGGAATTAGCTGGACACATCGGTAAGCCAATCACAAGAGACATATATGTACAGACACCAATCAGCAGCTAGCTCCCAGATCCTGAGCCTATCTAGATATGCACTTCAACAAAGGATACCAAGATAACTAAGCAAATTAGATACAATAAGTCAATTGGATGCTCTATCTAAATCATGAAAGAACATTTTTGGGTTTCATGTCCCTTTAATAACACACTATACATTGCAGGCAATATTTTTTTAATTTTAAATTGCAATATATAAGAGCCTCACTCACTATTCTCACAAATAAATAAACTGTATGTTTGGAAGAGGGAGTAATATTGGGGAAGGTCTGTAAAAGCTGTGCACCTTAATCGTTTAACCATTTGAAGCCAGAGAATTCTGGAAAAACCCATTCAAAGGAAAATAATCATAGAAAGAACCCACCTTTGTAAGGTACCATTTCTTAAATCCCCTTTCAAAGTTTTGCAAGCTTTCCCTACCCATTATATATAGATAGTGAATAAACAACTGATATCACTTAACAATGACTTGTAAACAGATATTATAAAACCAATACCTGTAATTGAAGAATTGATAAATTATATATTCAACATATTACCTATGTTTATAAATCTCATTAAAGTAAATTACTTATTTTATTATACTGTTTAATATTTAAACACAACCTCCTTGCTTTAGTTACTTGGTATAACTTTATTCTGCATTTACACAGTGAATAGTTCTTACTTAAGTTGTTCCATTGTAATTCCTAAATAGCCAATTGCTGAAGAGTATTTCCCACCCTCTACTAAGGCATATAGTAAAACTTCATCCAAAATTCTGCATTCATATTATGCCCCATACACATTGTGCAATTTATGCATAGCCCAGATCTACTTCAGCCTCATTATTGGGAGATTCAGCAAGTGCTTATATTATTTCCAAGTGAAATATGTGTTAATTGCAGGAATATTGTTTTTCATAAATGTCTTAATAATATTAAAGATGAGCTCTGCAATATATGCGCCTGTTTGGCAACTGTTATTTGGCTAGTAAGCCCTGTATTTTTCTTAGCATTGGTGTAATAAGCTTGAGTACCAGGGGTGTATTGGGTGTGTGTTTGTGTACGTTTGTGTATGTAGGTATGTATATATGTGTGTTGGTGTGTGTGTGTCTCTGTGTCATTGTGTATGCATGTTTGTGTGTGTGTGTCTATGTATGTATGCTTGTGTGTGTAAGTATGTGCGTATGTGTGTGTAAATATGTATGTGGTTGTGTGTGTATAAATGTGTGTGTAAATATGTAGGTATATATGTGTATGTATGTTTGTGTGAAAATATGTATGTGTGTGTGTGCAGGAAAATGTTGTTACCTGCTATGTTGTGCAGAGCCACCACTTTGGCACATTGTTATGTAGAAATTAACTATTATAGCTATTACACACATTACTAGAACATTTTGTTAAGAAGCAGTAATGGCAGAGTATATTTAAAAAAAAAAAAATGGGGAGGAGGGGGGCGGCAAAATGTGTCTTTGCCTGTTTAGCCAAAAATCCTAGCACTGGATTTCCACGCATAATCTGTCCCTTAATGTTTAATGTCCCTTTAAGTGATAGAAACATCTTTTTGCCAGCGATTGATGTTGAAGAGGGTTTGTTACTGTGCCTTTTACCAAGATCAGACTCCATATATGTGTGCCATGTCATCATTTTATTTTACAGTACAAGCCGAACAAATACTCAACTGCTAATTGAGCTAGAGTTCTACTGAAAGCATGATGAGCTTTCCTATGACTGATGCCATGAATTTAATGTGGTTTAGCATGTGCTTAAAGCAAAATACATTAAACAATGTGTCCATTACAGGCTTACAAAATTATACAAATGATTATTTTAATCTTGCTTGCAGTTAAATACAGTGAATGTGGGTGAAATGATTATCCAGTGACTATTATGGTACAGCCCAAAATAATTTAGAATTAAAAAGCTTGTGGGAAAATGAGAAATAAATATTTGAATGTCATAAATTATCGTACATGTGAAACTGCAGTGCTGTAAGCACAATTTAATTTCAACTATGCAAATGATAGAGATATTGGGGCATATTTATCAAGGTCTGTCGGACCTGATCCCACACTGCGGATCAGGTCCGCCAGACCTCGCAGAATATGGCGAGCAATACGCTTGCTGTATTCAGCATTGCACCAGCAGCTCACAAGAGCTGCTGGTGCAACGCCGCCCCTTGCAGACTCGCGGCCAATGGGCAGCCAGCAGGGGGTGTCAGTCAACCCGATCGTACCCGAGCGATGTCTGTCCGTCTGCTCAGAGCAGGCGGACAGGTTATGGAGCAGCGGTCTTTGTGACCGCTGCTTCATAACTGCTGCTCGCCAGAAACACGGGGCATCAAGCTCCATACGGAGCTTGATATATATGCCCATAGCATTAGGAACTCTCACATTGTAGACGACAAAGGTAAAACTTCTATAAGTATGAAATGATGATTTTAAGATGAAGGAAAATGAACTTGAAGATCTGTGCTTTTGTTTAATGAAGAATATTTTCTTTTTGCAAGCTCTGACATTTTATGGGACATTGTACTCATTGTTTGTATTTAAATTATTTTAAATTGATGTTCACATACAAAATAGACCCTTTTTTAAAAAAAATCCCATCAGTAACACGGGCCCTCAAGCTCCATTCTATGTATGCATTAACGTACTCATGTCCAAAGTCACTAAATAATAGTAAAAATTATTAGATTTAAAAAAAACAGTGTACATAAAAAACTCATCCTATATAGGCCTAGATTACGAGTTGTGCGTTAGCCTTAAAAAGCAGCGTTAAGAGGTCCTAACGCTGCTTTTTAACGCCCGCTGGTATTACAAGTCTTGCAGGTACAGGTGTACCGCTCACTTTTTTGGCCAGACTCGGAAATACCGCAAATCCACTTAAGTCAATTGCGTATCCTATATTTTCAATGGGACTTGGATAGCGCCGGTATTACGAGTCTGACCAAAAGTGAGTGGTAAACCCTCTCCTGTCAAGCCTGATACTGCATTTAAAAGTCAGTAGTTAAGAGTTTTACACTACAGCGCCGTAGCATAAAACTCCTAACTAAAGTGCTAAAAAGTACACTAACACCTATAAACTACCTATTAACCCCTAAACCGAGGCCCTCCCGCATCGCAAACACTATAATAAATTGTTTAACCCCCTAATCTGCCACTCTGGACATTGCCGCCACTAGAATAAACATATTAACCCTTAAACCGCCACACTCCCGCTTCGCAATCACTAGTTAAATATTATTAAACCCTAATATGACACCCCTAACATCGCCGCCACCTACATTATACTTATTAACCCCTAATCTGCCGCCCCTAACATCGCCGCCACCTACATTATATTTATTAAACCCTAATCTGCTGCCCCCAACATCGCCGACACCTACATTATATTTATTAACCCCTAATCTGCCGCCCCCAATGTCACCGCAACCTACCTACACTTATTAACCCCTAATCTGCCACCCCCAATGTTGCAGCCACTATTCTAAATTTATTAACCCCTAAACCTAAGTCTAACCCTAACCCTAACACCCCCTAACTTAAATATAATTTAAATAAATCTAAACTGAGCCCCCGCCACATCGCAAACACTAAAATAAATATTTTAACCCCTAATCTGCCGAACCTGACATCGCCGCCACTATAATAAATATATTAACCCCTAAACCGTCGCACTCCCGCATCGCAAACACTATTTAAATATTATTAACCCCTAATCTGCTGGCCCTAACATCGCTGCCACCTACCTACATTTATTAACCCCTAATCTGCCACCCCCAACGTCGCTGCCACTATAATAAAGTTATTAACCCCTAAACCCTAACACCCCCTAACTTAAATATAATTTAAATAAATCTAAATAAAATTACTACAATTAACTAAATTATTCCTATTTAAAACTAAATACTTACCTATAAAATAAACCCTAAACTAGCTTCAATATAACTAATAGTTACATTGTAGCTATCTGAGGGTTTATTTTTATTTTACAGGCAACTTTGTATTTATTATAACTAGGTACAATAGTTATTAAATAGTTATTAATAACTACCTAGTTAAAATTTTAAAAAATTCACCTGTACAATAAAACCTAACCTAAGTTAAAATTGCACCTAACACTACAATACAATTCAATTAATTACCTAAATTAAATACAATTAATTACAATTAAATAAAATTATCTAAAGTACAAAAAAAAACACTAAATTACAGAAAGTAATAAAGAAATGACAAGATTGAAGACTTCTCCCAGCTTTGTTGAGGACTTCAGCCCGGTTGGGTGAAGACGTCTCCCGGTAAGGTGATCTTCAAGGGGTTAGTGTAAGGTTTTTTTTAAGGGGGGATAGGGTGGGTTTTAGAGTAGGGTTGGTTGTGTAGGGTTTTAATGTGGCGGGGAAAATTGTAATTTTTTTTCAGGTAAAAGAGCTGATTACTTTGGGGCAATGCCCCGCAAAAGGCCCTTTTAAGGGCTATTTGTAATTTAGTGTAGGGTAGGGATTTTTTTTATTTTGGGGGGGCTTTTTTATTTTGTTAGGGGGATTAGATTAGGTGTAATTAGTTTAAAAATCTTGTAATTTCTTTATTATTTTCTGTAATTTAGTCGGGGGGTTGTACTTTAGATAATTTTATTTAATTGTAATTAATTGTATTTAATTTAGGTAATTAATGCAATTGTAGTGTAGTGTAGTGTTAGGTGTAATTGTAACTTAGGCTAGGTTTTATTTTACAGGTAAATTTGTCTTTATTTTAACTAGGTAGTTATTAAATAGTTAATAACTATTTAATAACTATTGTATCTAGTTAAAATAAATACAAAGTTGCCTGTAAAATAAAAATAAACCCTAAGCTAGCTACAATGTAACTATTAGTTATATTGTAGCTAGCTTAGGGTTTATTTTATAGGTAAGTATTTAGTTTTAAATAGGAATTATTTAGTTATTTGCAGTAATTTTATTTAGATTTATTTAAATTATATTTAAATTAGGGGGGTTAGGGTTAGACTTAGGTTTAGGGGTTAATAGCTTTATTACAGTGGTGGCGACGTTGTGGATGGCAGATTAGGGGTTAATAAATGTAGTTAGGTTGCGGTGACATTGGGGACGGCCAATTAGGGGTTAATAAATATAATGTAGGTGTTGGCGATTTTGGGGCAGCAGATTAGGGGTTCATAAGTATAATGTAGGTGTCGGCGGTGTCCGGAGCAGCAGATTATGGGTTCATAATTATAATGTAGGTGTCGGCGATGTCGGGCGGCAGATTAGGAGTTAATAAGTGTAAGATTAGGGGTGTTTAGACTCGGGGTTCATGTTAGGGTATTAGGTGTAGACATAACTTTTATTTCCCCATAGGAATCAATGGGGCTGCGTTAGGAGTTTTATGCTGCTTTTTTGCAGGTTTTTTTTCATCCGGCTCTCCCCCATTGATTCCTATGGGGAAATCGTGCATGAGCACGTTCAGCCAGCTCACCGCTAACATAAGCAGCGCTGGTATTGAGGTGAGAAGTGGTGCAACATTTTTCTCTTCGCTCACTTTTTTGCGGGTTAACGCCGGGTTTGTAAAAACCCGTAATACCAGCGCTGTCTTTAAGTGAGCGGTGAGCATAAACTGCTCGTTAGCACCGCACAGCTTCTAACACAAAACTCGTAATCTAGGCGATAGTTTCTTACTTTTTTAATCAACCAGTTCTCTCATTTATTTCAATACCTTAAATTTTAACAAACTTTAGAAAAACAAGAATAACAACACAACAAAACATGTCTAGCCATCTATAAAAACATAAACCCCTAATTTGAATAGTGGGGCCCACTTTTTTAAATAAAGTGAGGGATGGTAATAGACTACTTAGACTAATGATGAAGTAATGTAAGATTAATGCTGGTAAGCATTTGTCATTCTTATGACAATCATATGGTATCTAGGCAAACGGGGGAATATTGCTTGGATAGAGTAGTAAAGTTTCTTTCAAATAAGGGGTATTACACCTTTCCATGCATTATAGCGGTGAAAGAGGGGCTATTCCACCCCATGATTTTCTGAAATATACATATGGTTCTATTAGGTAATTACTATGTCCACAGTAAACACCTGAAAGCCACCTGTGCTTGTCACCTCTCATTCAAAATAAAGGGCTCTCCCCTTTCCAATGAGGGGCCAATTTCCCTATTTCAATACTTATAGGGGGGTGCTAGTGTCCATTTTGGGGTCAAAAGCACACTGAAGGTGGATTACATGGTTCCATGGAAAAGGGTAATTTCCTTTTTAATAAGAGGTGTCATGGGTGTAATGCATGCTGTGTTTAGGAGATAAAGACTTCTTTGGACCAACTATACCTCAATATAGTGAGTAAATGAGGCAAAATAATTCATTTTTATAGTAATCATCTACTAGTGACATAATTATTAAATCTCAAAATAGGATTTCATGCTCTGTCTTTGGTTTATTTGGGTAATTCTGGTTTTGAAAATTCCCCTATGCCTCTTAAAAAACACTTCTGTAGTGCCTAGCTTGTGTAGTTGTCCTCCATTACCATGGCAATCACCAGAAAATTATATATGCGTATGAAATGTGTATGACCACTCATTTAAAAGAAGGGAATGACTTATTTCAAATAAGGGATCTCATTGCCTTCTAATTAAATAAGAGGAGGAGGTCCTCCATAGAAACAAACCCTGGTCCAGCGTGGCACCTTTATCTTTAGGAAACAATTGACACCTGAATTATAAAGAGGACTTTTTACATTTTTAAAATAATGAATCACGTAATTCCTCTAGTTTAAAAGTGGGGAGATAGGGGTGCCAATAATGTTCTCTCCTCACCTTTACTAAAACTGCAGGGTATATCTGCAGTTGATTACCATATTTTGCCATTTCATTGTGATCACTTGCGTCCTAGAGAGACATTGGACCCATCCTTATTGTTATTGGTTGGTCTAAACATATATTCTTTCACTTAAATGCATTTTTTTCAATGATGTTTATATTACACACTTTGGAGGGGATGATGGGGAATTCACATGGTGAGAGGTTGTTTTATGTTGGGGTGTTTATAGGAGTGTTAACATTAGGGGTACATTTATAGAGGTTATTATTACGGAATATATACTGGTATAAGAGTAAAGAAAGAGACTAATTTTAAGGGGGTATATTTTGGGGAGGGGGGGTTATTTTTAAGAGTTACCTTAAAGAGTTGAATTTTAGTGGATATATTAGGGGGGTTGAAATTAAGATTAATTGCAGTTGGGCATAGGGTCAAAGTAAGAGTTAATTGCAGATGGTTCATAGTAAAGGAGGTAGAGGGGTTGAAAGCAGCAGTGCTGAGACTGCTTCTTGGTTACAGGGATACCAGGAGAAAGACATTAATTTGATAATGGAAGTAAATTGAAATGTTATTTAAAAATTAATGCTGTCTTCAATCCATTTAAGTTTGATTCTGAAGTTACTGTTCCTTTAGAGGGACTGTAACGTCAAAATTACACTTTCATGATTCAGATAGGGCATATCTTTTTAAACTTTCCAATTTATTTTTATCATCAAATTTGCTTTTTCTCTTGGAATTATTTATTAAAGGCTTATAGGCTGATTTCTAAGACTCTGTAGTTAACCTCCTTTTCACAGTCTGGCTGTGAGTAGCTAATAACATGTACTGCTTGGTCATATGTGCCATATAGATAACACTGTGCTCACCCCAGTGAGTCAGCACTAATTGCCTGAAATGCAAGTCTGTCAAAAGATCTGAGACAAGGGGGCCTATCTATCAAGCTCCGAATGGAGCTTGAGGCTCCGTGTTTCTGGCGAGCCTGCAGACTCGCCAGCAACACCAGTTAAGAAGCAGCGGTCTAAAGACCGCTGCTCCATAACCCTGTCCGCCTGCTCTGATGAGGCGGACAGGAATCCCCAGAATTCAACCCGATCAAGTACGATCGGGTAGATTGACACCTCCCTGCTGGCGGCCGATTGGCCGCAAGTCTGCAGGGGGCGGTGTTGCACCAGCAGCTCTTGAGAGCTGCTGATGCAATGCTGAATATGGAGAGCGTATTGCTGTCCGCATTCAGCGATGTCTGTTGGACCTGATCCGCACTGTCGGATCAGGTCCGACAGACATTTCATAAATAGGCCCCAAGGAGTCTATCTGCAGAGGCTTAGATACAAGGTAGTCATAGAGGTAAAAAATATATTAATATAACAGTGTTGGTTATGCAAAACTGAGGGATGGTAAATCAAGAGATGATCTATCTTTTTAAACAATAGCATTCTTGGTGTTTATTGTCCCTTTAAGCATTGGGGACTAAGCTTTCATAAAATAGTTTAAATGTTTTTGCTTTAAATAATAGTATTTATTTTGTATTTAAATGTATCTATATTATTTTGACAAATAAACCTAAAGGTATGCATCATACATTTTTTATTTACTTTTTGTGATAAAAAAGACTATCAATTTGACACTGATATTTCATGTTTACAAACAGCTAGCTCATGAATGCTAAGAGCTGGTGGCTACTGTGATGAGGATTGCAATGCTATTATTTCCTGTAGTACATTTAATTGCAAGAAGCAGAAAATGATTCCTGTGTAAGTGGGTGATCTGCTAATATAAGGACCTGCCGCTGGCCAGATTGTATAATATATAAGGTATCTGCATTTAAATTTGTTTTGTTCTCATGATGTCTTGATTTTGATTGTAATGAGAAGTGAGAGCAGCAGGCAATATAAAATACAGAACAATACATTTGTGAGGTCTCTGCATAAATGTTACTATTTTATTCAAGGATGAATAATTTACATTGTTCATCCAGCAAATCACAGATCTCTTGAAACTTAAAAGGAAGTCCCACTGTTTTTTTTTTCTCCCAATAGCTTTGTTATGTTATGTCCTTTACTAACTAAATTCACAGCAAGCAAATTTTCCCGAATGTACAAAAACAGAATTTCTCTAGCTCTTAATAGCCTGATGTCCCTATACTGCACATCAAAAAGAATGTGATCCTCTCACACAGGTTCCAGTGATAAATTTTACAAAACAAGAAGAGTTAGAGTGGCGCCCATAATAGTACAGGATACAGTGTTTAAATAGTATAAGGTTAACACCTCTATAGGCTCAAAAATTGTGTTTTAAAGTTATTGTATGATATACAGTCCTCGCAATCGATAATGAAATCAAATAAACAATATGCATATACTGAGCATTTGTTAAGTCGAAATATATTTCATCAAAATATAATTATTAGTATTCAATAAAAGGATTTAGCAAAAACATTCAAACACTCAAAATAAAATAAAAGCTTGCTTATATATGAGTTGTGGCCACAACTATTTAAAAGGATTCTAAGTTCCTTAAACAGGAATTGTTTGGCAATATTTTGCTGGTTTTACCAGTTAATCACAGTTTAAAGATCAGTTGGTCGCATTTGTATCCAAACAAAAGTGATACTAAACTGTATCCAATGTACTTGGCTCGTTTGACCCAAGTACTGTTGTTTACATGGACCCTGTATTAAATATACTACATTAATGTCAGTACATCTTATAATTTGGTTTATGGGAAATTCATAATTTGAGGTGCTGAATTTTACAGTTTTACTTTTAGTGCTAAACTTACAGGCTTTGCAGCTATGACAGGGAAAAAACCTTTAAGTTTGTTCCCTGATAGATCCACATCGATTGTATTTCCCATTTTGTTCTGAAATTCACTGGGGGATAAGATGTTTTTTAGTGCTTTAGCGCTCCTATAGATAATTTTGGGTTTATCATTAATTAAATCACTGGGAATATGTACCAACAGTAATGTAGTATATTTAATACAGTGTCCATGTAAACAACAGTACTTGGGTCAAACGAGCCGCCCCCTAAGAGATAGGGTAAGGCAACATCTTTTGAACATTGAATGGGGTTACGAAGACCACTTGCTATCAAAACATTTTAAGGATTGTCATAATAAAAAACTGATGGATTAAAGTATTGGGATCTAAAAAAAATATTATTACAAAGGGGAGGAAATATCACTAGAAGTTTACTTCTAACTGAAGCCGAATTCACTTTTAATTTCAATACCCTAACACCAAATGGCCTAAATGTGGAGCTGGACCTAAATCCATATCTGATTAAGAGAAAAAAGTTAAATTACAAAGGTTTTTATATATTTGTATATTTATGTATTTATATAATTTTATATAGAATACCCAACCATTAAATTGGGCATTTTATAATTTGAAAACAAAATTTCAAGTTACAAAATATGTAACATTTGCTGTTCTGTAGTGATATAAACTATCAATAATTTTTAAACTGGTTTCTAAATTAATGTTTAACATTGTTCTTTTGAGAGTGTTTTTTTTTGTAGCATTTTTGTAGCCTTTTTCTACTTTTGTAGTTTTTATTGATATCCACAGTTTTATTAAAACTTTTATTAGATAAATTATACTGAAGGTATAAACATTTGATACAACTATTAGACTTTAAATGATTAATATAGCATGTGAAATATATTAACAGTGTTTTTCTAACACAAAAAGCCTGTGAAAGGTTAGACAAGAGATGAAGGAATGAAGACAAAGCCTAAATTACAATAAAAACATCAAATATGCATGAATAGATGGGACAACAGGAGTACTCAGTGGGAAGGAGGTAAACCCAAATATAACCATTATCAAGAGTACAGAGGGAAAGATAGGAGAAATATGACTTATGGAAGAGATAATTACAACTATAAAAATAATCAGAGAAATTAGTATAATTATAGAAGAGAGCAGAGAAATGAATATGACAAAGAATATTCAGATAATAGAAGACGCCATGCGAATACACCAATTGGAGTAAAAAAAAGTATTTCCAGACATTGAATAGAAATAGATACACAATGCAAAATAGAAACTATGAGTTAAATAGATATCATGAGGGCAAGAAATTCCATTTACAAATAGATTTAGACCATTGGAAAATTATAGAGAAGTGAACGATTCAGAACTAATTTTAGGGGAACCTCCATGAGAGGAGACACTTCCTGGGGAAACAAAATAGAGCAACCAAAGAAAGGGATTTGGCCACAAAAAGGAAAAAAAAGACTAGAGAAAGAAGGAGAAGAGGGAGAAAAACTACAGGGAAGCAAAATACTAAGATAAGTGAAAGTGAAGTTAGTCCTAAAGGAATCTTCAACCTAAGCAAACACATACTTAATAAAGAACAAGAAAATGTTTTAAATAGAGGTTTATCCTTTGCTCCGACAAGCAGACTCAATAGATTTGAGACAATGATCAATGTGTACCTATATATACATAAATTAACCCTAAAAAGACACTTCTTAAAAAAAAAAACAATAGAACGCTCTATAACTCAAACCCCTCGTATAGGAGATCAATATAGCCATACTGATTTGAAATCAAAATCAAACTATTACCCAACTCAGGATAAAGGAAAGTATTTAGAGTTGTTCGAGAAATCATTAAAAATGCACACTTAAGAAAGACATAATTATAATATAACAAAAAAAGGAATAAGAAACCCTAAAGAATCTAAAAAACAACACAAATATAATAATAAAGTCAGCGGATAAGGGCGGTGGACTGGTCATACTAGACACTGAGGATTATGTAACAGAGGCTTACAGATTACTGAATGATTCAGATACATATAAAAAAAACTGCGAATAAATCCAATTCAAAACCAAATTTCAAACCTGGATAAACTAATGTTTTTTGCAAAAAAAAAAAAAAAAAAAATTATATATATATATATATATATATATATATATATAAATAAATGAGAGAGAACTCCGTTTTTTTAAAAATAACACACCCAAAAACTCCAATATTTTATTATTTGTCTAAAATTCACAAGACAAAGTAAGACCCATAGTATCGGGCATACATTCCCTCACATAAAATTTATCAGAATACGGGGATAATTTTCTCCAGAGTTATATAGTTAGATTACCATCACACATAAAAGATTCTACACTTTTTCTGAATCTATTAGAAGAAATCACTTGGAAAGAGGAATTCATACATGTGGCATGTGACGTGAATTCACTGTACACCAACATTATCCACAAATTAGGTAAAGAAGCAGTGAAATTCTACCTCCATAGAGATGATGAAATTCCAACTGTTCAGACAGATTTTTTATTGCAATGTATAGATTTTATTTTAAATAATAATTATTTTAATTGTAATTATGAGTTTTTTATTCAAACCAAGGGAACAGCTATGGTTATTCAACCAAATATTCAAATATGTTAGCGCCCAGTTACGCTAACATATTTATGGGCCTATTTGAGAAAGAACACATTATAGAGTCACAATGGAATAGCAATCTAATTATGTTTGAGAGGTTTATAGATAATATCTTTATTATATAGAGAGGGGGCAAGGACTTCCTAGATATCTTTATAGATTATCTTAATCGAAATACATGGGGTATTACATTTACACATGAGTCAAACTCTAAAAATATAGAATTTCTAGATATTCAATTACCATAGAACAAAATAGTATTGCAACAAAAATGTTTTTTAAGAAAGTGGACGCAAACAGCTATGTACACTTTCAAAGATGCCATTTAGATCTATGGAAAATTAATATACCAAAGGGACAGTTTTTGCGCTTAAGAAAGAATTGCTCAAATATGGAAGATTTTAGAAACCAGGCCCAAACATTGAAAAATAAATTTGTAGAACGGGGATATAGCGAGAACTTAATTCAAAAGGCCATTATTTGTGCAGAACAAAAAGATAGAAAACACCTATTAAAATCAAGAAAAGTTCCATTATTGGGTTATAACCACCCAATAACGGAATGACTCTCTCTTAAACATTGGATACAATTTATTATCACTTTTGTTTGGATACAAATGCGACCAGCTGATCTTTAAACTGTGATTAACTGGTAAAACCAGCAAAACATTGCCAAACAATTATTGTTTAAGGAACTTTGAATCCTTTTAAATAGTTGTGGCCACAACTCATATATAAGCAAGTTTTTATTTAATTTTATTTTGAGTGTTTGAATGTTTTTACTAAATCCTTTTATTGAATACTAATAATAATATTTAGATTAAATATATTTCGACTTAACAAACGCTCAGTATATGCATATTGTTTCATTTGATTTCATTATCGATTGCGAGGACTGTATATCATACAATAACTTTAAATCCCAATTTCTGAGCCTATAGAGGTGCTAACGTTATACTATTTAAACCCTGCAGCCTTTACTATTACAGGCGCCACTCGATCTCTTCTTGTTTTGTAAAATGTGCCCTAATGAAGGTTTTCATACTGTGCTAATATGTTTGTGTATAAATGTATGTTGTTAATGCTTTTGTTGTTAAAAGTAAACTCAAAATATAATTCCCTATAAAATGTAAAATCATGTATAATTATGAAAAACAAAAAATAAAATCAATTGCAGTCTTTTCCCCCATCCACCACCACCAGAGAGGCTAGAGAGCACTCTGTGGAATGCAGAAAGAGATATAGAGAGCCAATGTAAATGATATACTGTCTGTCCTTAAGGGGTTAAAAACTGAGTAAATTGAAACTGAAACTGAAACTATCTTCAGTTGTGCACTTCCTATTTATGTTCAATGGCTGATAAAGGCAACTCCCACAACTCTAGTAATGAAATAGGCAATCTGTATATAACTGACAAGAAAACACTGACGCCTAGATTATGAGTTTTGCGGTAACAGGGGTGCGGTGCTAATGAGTCTTTTTTTCCCACCACTCCCTTAAGGCAACGCTCGTATTACAGGTTTTTTTAAACCTGGCGTTAGCCGCAAAAAGGTGAGCGTAGAGCAAAATTTAGCTCCACATCTCACCTCAGAGGTGAGCTGGCTAAACAAGCTCGTGCACGATTTCCCCATAGGAAACAATGGGGCTGAGCTGGCTGAAAAAAACCTAACACCTGCAAAAAAGCAGCGTTCAGCTCCTAACGCAGCCCCATTGTTTCCTATGGGTAAATTAATTTTATGTCTGCACCTAACACCCTAATATGAACCCCAAGTCTAAACAACCCTAATATTACACTTATTAACCCCTAATCTGCCACCCCCGCTATCACTGACACCTATATTATATTATTAACCCCTAATCTGCCACTCCGGACAACGCCGCCACCTACATTATACTTATGAACCCCTAATCTACTGCCCACAACATTGCCGACACCTACATTATATTTATTAACCCCTAATCTGCCCCCCCAACGTTGCCGCAACTATATTAAATTTATTTACCCCTAATCTGCCGCCGCCAACGTCGCCGCCACTATTATAAATTTATTACCCCTAAACCTAAGTCTAACCCTAACCCTAACACCCCCGTAACTTAAATATAATTTAAATTAAACTAAATAAATTTACCATAATTAAATAAATTAATCCTATATAAAACTAAATACTTACCGATAAAATAAACCCTAAGCTAGCTACAACATAACTAATAGTTACATTGTAGCTAGCTTAGGGTTTATTTTTATTTTACAGGCAAGTTTGTATTTATTTTAAAAAAGGTACAATAGTTATTAAATAGTTATTAACTGTTTAATAACTTCCTAGTTAAAATAAGTACAAAAGTACCTGTAAAATAAACCCTAACCTAAGTTACAATTACACCTAACACTACACTATAATTAAACTAATTACCTAAACTACCTACAATTAATTACAATTAAATGAAATAAACTAAATTACAAAAAAAAACCCCACTAAATTACAGGGGGAAAAAAAAGAATTACAAGAATTTTAAACTAATTACACCTAATCTAATCCCCCTAATAAAATAAAAAAGCCCCCCAAAATAATAAAATTCCCTACCCTACACTAAATTACAAATAGCCCTTTTTGCGGGGCATTGCCCCAAAGTAATCAGCTCTTTAACCTGTAAAAAAAATACAATACCCCCCCACAACATTAAAACCCACCACCCACACACCTTAAACCCACCCAATCCCCCCTTTAAAAAACCTAACACTACCCCCTGAAGATCTCCCTACCTTGAGCCGTCTTCACCCAGCCGGGCACAAGTGGACCTCCAGAGGGGCAGAAGTCTTCATCTGATCCGGGCAGAAAATAATTTTTCCTACCTTAATTCCGATTGACTGATAGAATCCTATCAGCCAATCGGAATTCAAGGGACCTTCATTCTTCGCTAGGACTTTGTTTGAAGAGGATGCTCCGCGTCGGCTGGATTGAAGATGGACCCGCTCCGCTCCAGATGTATGAAGATAGAAGATGCTGCCTGGATGAATACTACTGCCGCTTGGAGGACCTCTTCTGCCCGGATCAGATGAAGACTTCTGCCCCTCTGGAGGACCACTTGTGCCCGGCTGGGTGAAGATGGCTCAAGGTAGGGAGATCTTCAGGGTGGTAGTGTTAGGTTTTTTAAGGGGGGATTGGGTGGGTGGTGGGTTGTAATGTTGGGGGGGTATTGTCTTTTTTTCAGGTAAAAGAGCTGATTACTTTGGGGCAATGCCCCGCAAAAGGCCCTTTTAAGGGCTATTTGTAATTTAAAGGGACATTCAACACTGCCCACAACATTAATCTATGTTGAAAAACTATAAATAAAGATCAAGCTGCAACGTGCCCCCTTTCTCTTACTTCCTGCCTTCACTGTTGAATCGTCTACGATAACTTCAAAATTGGTGTCCTAACATGGCTTCCTAACTCCCCCCACTGTGACGTATTCAGCTTCTTTTTCAAACCAGCAGCCAATGATAGCCCATTCCTCGGACTGAAATCCAAGCGCGTTCACGGCCGTTAGCGCATGCGCGATACACTAGGAACACTAAAAGCGGAACCATAATAAGCCAAGTTGTTTCCGTTCCGCTTATATTACGCATAGTACTCTATTTCGTTCTTTTAGGTAAAACCCGATCCGATATGCAGCGTCGCCCGCAAATGCCGCAACGCTGAATTTTGCGCTGGTTTGGTATCCTATATATGGCGTAACCTAGAAGTTACACCCGTATATTTCTGCCGTTGCCCGTAGTTTTTTGGGCCATACGCAGGTATACCAATCCCGCGCAGTTTGGTATCCAATATACAGCGTAAGGACTTACGTGGCGAAAATTGAGAAATCTTACTACATTTTCACCTTGCCACAAAAAGCAGCCGTAGTAAGCCTTACGCTGTCTATTGGAGCCCCGTAACTCCCTAAACTACCTGCCAAATAAACCTAACACCTAACGCATGCGCAATGTCTATCTACCTGTCAACCGCGATCTGCTAAATAAAACCTAACACCTAACGCATGCGCAATGTCTATCTACCTGTCAACCGCTATCCTCCGCCGCAATCCCTAATAAAATATTTAACCCTTAAACCGCCGCCCCCTACATTAACTACCCCTAATGTGATCCCCCTACACCGTCGCCAACTATATTAAACTACCCCCTAAAGTGAGCCCCTTACACCGCCGCCATCTACCTTACCTACCCCCTAAATTGAGCCCCTTAAACCGCCGCCATCTACCTTACCTACCCCCTAAAGTGAGCTCCTACCCCGCCGCCATTTATTTTAAAATTAACCCCTAATTTAATCCACCTACCCCACCGCCACCTATATTAAATTATTTAACCCCTAAGATACTAAACTATCCCTACCACTAAACCTAAGTCTAACCCTACAAATAGCCCTGAAAAGGGCTTTTTGCGTGACATTACCCCAAAGTAAACTGCTCTTTTGCCAGCCCTTAAAAGGGCTTTTTGCGGGGCATGCCCCAACGAAAACTGCTCTTTTACCAGCCCTTAAAAGGGCTTTTGGCGGGGCTTTGTCACAAAGTAAACTGCTCTTTTGCCTACAATCTAAATCCCCCTACACCGCTGCCACCTATAATAAATGTATTAACCCCTAATCTAATCCCCCTACACCGCCGCCAGCTATATTAAACACATTAACCCCTAATCTAATCCCCCTACACCGCCACCAGCTTTATTAAACCTAATTATATTAGGGTTAATATAATTATTATATTATATATATTAACTATATTAACCCTAATTATATTAGGGATAATATAGTTAATATCGTTATTATATTGTATAATAACCCTATCTATCTCTAACATCCCTAACTAAATTCTTATTAAAATAGATCTAATTAATATTAATATTATTAATGAAAATATTCCTATAGAGCAGTTTTCTTTGGGGCATGCCCCGCAAAAGGCCCTTTTAAGGGCTGGTAAGGTAAAAGAGCTTTAAACTTTTTTTTATTTAGAATAGGGTAGGGAATTTTTTTTATTTTGGGTGGCTTTATTATTTTATTAGGGGGCTTAGAATAGGTGTAATTAGCTTAAAAATCTTGTAATCTTTTTTTTATTTTTTGTAATTTAGTGTTTGTTTGTTTTTGTAATTTAGTTTAGTTTATTTAATTGTATTTTAGTTTAGATATTTGTAGTTTAATTTATTGATAGTGTAGGTGTATTTGTAACTTTTACAGGTAAATTGGTAATTATTTTAACTGGGTAGCTATTAAATAGTTATTAACTATTTAATAGCTATTGTACCTAGTTAAAATAAATACCAAGTTACCTGTAAAATAAATATAAACCCTAAAATAGCTACAATGTAATTATTAATTACATTGTAGCTATCTTAGGGTTTATTTTATAGGTAAGTATTTAGATTTAAATAGGAATATTTTCATTAATAATATTAATATTAGATTTATTTTAATAAGAGTTTAGTTAGGGATGTTAGAGTTAGATAGGGTTATTATACTTAATATATATAATATAATAACGATATTAACTATATTAACCCTAATATAATTAGGGTTAATATAGTTAATATATATAATATAATAATTATATTAACCCTAATATAATTAGGGTTAATATAGTTAATATAGCTGGCGGCGGTGTAGGGGGATTAGATTAGGGGTTAATGTGTTTAATATAGGCTGCGGCGGGGTAGGGGGATTAGATTAGGGGTTAACACATTTATTATAGGTGGCAGCTGTGTAGGGGGATTTAGATTAGAGGCAAAAGAGCTGATTACTTTGTGACAAAGCCCCGCCAAAAGCCCTTTTAAGGGCTGGTAAAAGAGCAGTTTTCTTTGGGGCATGCCCCCAAAAAGCCCTTTTAAGGGCTGGCAAAAGAGCAGTTTACTTTGGGGTAATGCCACGCAAAAAGCCCTTTTCAGGGCTATTTGTAGGGTTAGACTTAGGTTTAGTGGTAGGGATAGTTTAGTATTTTAGGGGTTAAATAATTTAATATAGGTGGCGACGGGGTAGGGGGATTAAATCAGGGGTTAATAATTTTAAAATAGATGGCGGCGGGGTAGGAGCTCACTTTAGGGGGTAGGTAAGGTAGATGGCGGCGGTGTAAGGGGCTCACTTTAGGGGTAGTTTAATATAGTTGGCGACGGTGTAGGGGGATCACATTAGGGGGGTAGTTAATGTAGGGGGCGGCGATTTAGGGGTTAAATATTTTATTAGGGATTGCAGCGGAGGATCGCGGTTGACAGGTAGATAGACATTGCGCATGCGTTAGGTGTTAGGTTTTATTTAGCAGATCACGGTTGACAGGTAGATAGACATTGCGCATGCGTTAGGTGTTAGGTTTATTTGGCAGGTAGTTTAGGGATTTACGGGGCTCCAATAGACAGCGTAAGGCTTACTACTGCTGCTTTTTGTGGCGAGGTGAAAATGGAGTAAGATTTCTCCATTTTCGCCACGTAAGTCCTTACGCTGTATATTGGATACCAAACTGGGCGGGTTTGGTATACCTGCCTATGGCAGAAATATACGGGCATAACTTCTATGTTACGCCGTATATAGGATACCAAACCAGCGCAAAATTCAGCGTCGCTGGCATTTGCGGGCGACGCTGCATATCGGATTGGGCCCTTGATGCGGATAGGGGTTTTACCTAATAGAACGAAGTAGAGTACTATGCAGTAATATAAGCGGAACGGAAACAAATTGGCTTATTATGGTTCCGCTTTTAGTGTTTCTAGTGTATTGCGCATGCGCTAACGGCCGTGAACGCGCTTTGCATTGAAGTAGGAGAGATGGGATATCACTGGCAGCTAGTTTGAAGAAGAAGCTCTATACGTCACGGTGGGGGGAGTTAAGCAGCCATATTAGGACACCAATTTTGAAGTTATCGTAGAAGATTCAACAGTGAAGGCAGGAAGTAAGAGAAAGGGGGCACGTTACAGCTTGATCTTTATTTATAGTTTTTCAACATAGATTAATGTTGTGGGCAGTGTTGAATGTCCATTTAATATAGGGTAGGGAATTTTATTATTTTGGGGGGCTTTTTTATTTTATTAGGGGATTAGATTAGGTGTAATTAGTTTAAAAATTCTTGTAATTCATTTTTTATTTTCTGTAATTTAGTGTTTTTTTTGTACTTTAGTTTATTTAATTTAATTGTAATTAATTGTAGGTAGTTTAGGTAATTTATTTAATGATAGTATAGTGTTAGGTGTAATTGTAACTTAGGTTAGGATTTATTTTACAGGTACATTTGTCTTTATTTTAACTAGGAAGTTATTAAATAGTTAATAACTATTTAATACCTATTGTACCTAGTTAAAATAAATACAAAGTTGCCTGTAAAATAAATATAAACCCTAAGCTAGCTACAATGTAACTATTAGTTATATTGTACCTAGCTTAGGGTTTATTTTACAAGTATTTAGTTTTATAAGTATTTAGTTTTAAATAGGATTAATTTATTTAATTGTAGTAATTTTATTTAGATTATTTTAAATTATATTTAAGATAGGGGGGTTAGGGTTAGGTTTAGACTTAGGTTTAGGGGTTAATACCTTTAATATAGTAGCAGCGACATTGGGGGTGGCAGATTAGGGGTTAATAAATGTAGGTAGGTGTCGGCGATGTTAGGGATGGCAGATTAGGGGTTAATAATATTTAACTAGTGTTTGCAAGGCGGGAGTGCGGCGGTTTAGGGTTAATATATTTATTAAAGTGGCGACGATGTCCGGTCAGCAGATAAGGGGTAAATATATTTATTAAAGTGTTTCCGATGTGGGGGGGGGGCCTCGGTTTCGGGGTTAATAGGTAGTTTATGTGTGTTTGTGTACTTTTTAGCACTTTAGTTAAGAGTTTTATGTTACGGCGTTAGCCCATAAAACACTTAACTACTGACTTTTAAATGCTGTAGAAGTCTTGACAGGAGAGAGTCTACCACTCACTTCTTCCAAGACTTGTAATACCAGCGTTAGGCAAATCCCATGGAAAAGAAAGGATACGCAAATGACGTAAGGGGATTTGCGGTATGCTTGAGTCGCGGAAGAAAAGTGAGCGGTACACCTCTACCTGCCAGACTTATAATACCAGCGGGCGTTAAAAACCACGTTGGGACCTCTCAACGCTGCTTTTTAAGGCTAACGCAAGACTCCTAATCTAGGTGTGAGTTATTCAAAATAAAGACACATGTTATATGCCATGGTATAATTGCTCTGTACACACAAAGGGCTAGATTATGAGTGGATCGGTAGTTTGCGCTCCCGCTCGCAAGTTAACTTTGCAAGACGGAGGCTTTTTGCATGCTTTGATGCATTTTTATATATAACGTTAGCACACATGTAGTTGGTTTGCAGAGGGAGCAACGACTGACAGATTGGATATATAGATAGATATACACAGATTGACTGACAGATTATATAGATAAATAGATAGAAAGATAGATAGATGATCAATAGATATAGAAATATGTGTGTGTATATATGTATATACAGTATATATATATATATATATATATATATATATATATACACCTGTATATATTATTGGTTTTTCTTATCACAAATCCTGAGAGTGCTGTAGTATACTGCTGTGTGTGAATGTATATGTATATGTATGTATATATATATATATATATATATATATATATATGCCATGCCATGCCATGTCTCCTGTTCAGAAGAGGATTGCCTGTTATTTTGGGGCTGGGCCATTCTTGTTAGGTTGGATCAGACTGATATACCTCAGGAAAAGCACAGTTGGGCAAAAATAAGCTATGCCCATGTGGTGACTTGCCAAAGAACAACCTATTCAGGCATTGCTCATTACTGGTTCAGTGTTTCTCTTTAGTTGTTATTATATAAATATTAGCATAAATGGCATGGCATTTCATACAATATATATATATAGTATTTTTTTTGTTTAATTTCCCATTAAATTTAATTTTAAATGAAGACTTACAATAGGTAACCCCCACTACAATAGGTAACCCCCAAACTAGTAATGAAAAATAGTAACATAATAATTATAACATTTTCTAATACCTGGCAATGCGATGAAGGTTGTACATAAAAGGAACTTTCCAGCTGTGACACGGTTACTTCCTCTTGCTTTGTAGATGTACTGAGATAGATGAAATGGCCTAAAAAATATCAGACAATAAATAATATTGATACAACTTTAAACAAATGAATACAACTAAAATCATTCATATTGAGTTCTCTGTTCAATAACTTAAAAAAAAAAAACCTATGCAAATACATTTTACATTTAAAATACAACTCTTGATCAATCGCAAGTGCCCAACTATCTGAGAAATGTTATTGGTTTTTTTTATTTATTAGCAGAAATTAATCAGTGATGATTGATAAGTATCTAGTAATAAATTATATGATTATTGAGCTAGACTATAAAAGACATCTTACTAAATAAAGTAAAGCAAAAGGTACATTCATTAATTGGCTAAAAATTCAAAGAAATCTCCAGTGAAAAAAAATGCCTACATGATCTGTTTGTATTGATTCACTAACATTGAAAAGTTATTTCATTTTTGTGAAATAACTCAACAGAAAATAGAAAGTGATGTGACTTTTTCACTGGAGAATTATTTGCATTATTAGTGAATACAACCATGTAAAATAAAAAAATATTTTTATATTAAACACAATTGATTTTACTTTTAAAAGTTATCTAAACTTATAGTGACATTTAGTTGTTGTTTTTTATGTATTGCTTATGCAGATTACATGTTCAAATCATTATCAAGAGAATTTTGATATATTTACTCAAAACGAGTTACTGATTCCAATCAATACACTTCGTAAATGTCTTAGAGCAAGGGAGGAAAGTAAGATAATTTACAGAATATACATAAAAGGCAGAGCAGTAACTGAGAAGCCAGAATGAGTTTCACAGCTCCACTATAACAATGATTAATTTATTAGTACAGAACAGATACAAAAACATGCAACATTTTGTCCCCATTGGCCTTAATTATGCATATTAAGGCCAATGGGGATGAAACACTGCATGTTTTTGTATCTGTACTAATAAATTAAGCATTTTTATACTGGTGCTGTGGAACTCGTTGCGTCTCATATGGTACTAGGGGGTAGCAGTAGTCCCCTACTCAGTAACTGAGAAGCAATATAAAATGCAGAGTATTGGCGTTTTATTTAAATTGCATGCTTTTACTGTAACTGAGATTTGCATATCTTGCTAAAGAAGTGCAGAGTCAGACATTTGGTCAAGGCAATAAGTGTTTGTTAATGTATCAATAATAGGGAAAGGAGGTATTGGTGCTGTCCATTTATTAAGTTGTAATCCAGTTCTAGATGAGGTGGAAACTAAATTCTACTCAGTATGATCTCATCAAGTAGAAAGTAATGTCCAGTAATCAGAAAACTTTGAAGGTGTAAATGACACAAATGTGACTACAAAGTAACCAGAGAACCTAATTCTCTTGTGATACCAAAGACAGTGAAACCTATATAAACCAGGAATACACATTAATATTTACTGTTTTTGTTTCATTTTAAAGTCAAGAAGTCTAGTGGCATCAGATTGGAAATTTTAGCAATACAGTCTTAATTGTTAGAATAAACTTTACAGAAAGTGGATTAATGAGATTACTATTAATTTTACTATAAACACCCAAAACAAATATAAGAAAGAGGTTCACAAAATAATAGATTGATATTGTGTAGTGAAGTCTACAAACAGTATATGTAGGTGATTTATTGTACCAGTGTCAGGGTGCCAAAAATCAGACTGAGACGAGAAGTGCAAAAATAATCACACCTTTATTAATAACAAAAAATAATAAAAATTCCACAAGTCAAATAACAAGCCAGGAATCAAAACCAGAGCTGGTAGTCAGACGAGCGAAGTCAGGAGCCAAAGCGAGTAGTCAGACGAGCCGGAATCAGGAACAAGGAGAACAGCAGAGTCAGGAACAAGCCAAGGATCAGGAACCAGGAGGGACGTCAGACAGCCAGGTAATACACAGGAGCTCTCACAAACAGGTCTGACGCAACGCAAGGGCAAAGCATACTGAACAGAGGCCCTTTAAATAGTAAATGATGACATCACAATTCTGAGACTGCATCCTATCTCACACTGATGATGTACACCAGTCTTGCCATAAAAGGAAGTGCAGGAATTAGGTGAGTAAAATGGCTGCCAGCAGCACATGGCAAACAAAACAGGAAAAAACCCTGACAGTACCCTCCCCTCAACGACCCCTCCCCTGCAGGAAGACAAATGGCTTATTGGGGAAATGGGCATGGAAGGCACAGAGGAGGGCAGGAGCACGAACATCAGAGGAGGGAACCCATGAACGCTCCTCCGGACCATAGCCCCTCCAGTGAACCAAATACTGTTCGCGGCCCCTGGACATACGAAAGTCAATAATGCTGCTGACCTCATACTCCTCATGGTTGTCAACAAAGATAGGACAGGGATGAGGCAACACAGTGGTAAACCGATTACAAACCAATGGTTTCAAGAGGGAGACATGGAAAACATTGGAGATGCGCATTGCAGGAGGAAGGTCAAGAGCATAGGCCACAGGATTGACCCGTCGGAGTATTCGAAAAGGACCAACATAACGGGGAGCCAGTTTATTGGAAGGCACACGAAGATTCAAGTTGCAGGACGACAGCCAAACTC
Organism: Bombina bombina; assembly: GCF_027579735.1. Taxonomy (NCBI): domain Eukaryota; kingdom Metazoa; phylum Chordata; class Amphibia; order Anura; family Bombinatoridae; genus Bombina; species Bombina bombina. The sequence goes on from NC_069503.1 coordinate 261,388,354, forward strand.
TCTCACCAACCTGGTAGTAAGGCACGGGCAGACGTTTACGATCAGCCTGGAACTTTTGGTGCTGCATAGAATGATGAAGGCAATCCTGAATCTGCGACCACGTAGAACGGAGTTGCCGGAGATGCTCCTCCAAAGCCAGAATAACCTGAGACATAAATGAATCGGGCAACAAGGATGGTTGAAACCCACAATTCGCCATGAACGGGGATAACTTGGAGGAAGCATTAATAGCACTATTACCAGCAAACTCTGCCCAAGGTAACAGTTCAGGCCAATTATTGTGGTGATCTGAGACATAGCAATGAAGGAATTGTTCCAGAGCTTGATCATTCCGCAGCCACATTGGATTGAGGGTGATATGCCTAGGAGAAGGAAAGCTGGATCCCCATTTGAGCACAAAAGGAACACCAAAATCTTGAGACAAACTGGCTACCCCGGTCCGACACTATCTCCTTGGGTAACCCATGCAAATTGAAGCAAGCTCCTGAGCGGTAGGCAACTTCTTCAAGAGAATGCAATGTGACATTTTAGAAAAATGGTCAACCACCATAAGCATAACAGTATTGCCATTGTAAACAGGGAGTTCGACAATGAAGTCCATGGAAAGATGTGTCCAAGGATGCTCACCATTAGCAATAGGTTGAAGAAGACCCACAGGAAGACGTCGAGGAGTCTTATTATGTGCACAAACTGAGCAGGAAACAACATACACAGCAACATCAGATCGAAGACCTGGCCACCAGAATTGTCGAGTGACAGACCAAATCATTTGGTTCTTGCCTGGATGGCCTGCGGCTTTAGGATAGTGGTAAGTGTGCAAAATTTTAGTTTGAAGATTCTCAGGAACAAAACACTTACCACTAGGTTTCTCAGGAGGTGCATTGGTTTGTGCAGCCAGGATCTCCTCCCCCAAGGGAGAAGACAAATTAGTATGTATGGTAGCCAAAATATGGTCAGGAGGTATAACTGGAGTAGGTACAGACTCCTCCTTGGACAGAGGGGAAAATTGTCAAGAGAGGGCATCAGCCCTAACATTCTTACTACCAGGCAGGTAGGAGACCACATAATAAAACCAAGACAAAAATAGCGCCCATCTGGCCTGTCGGGCGACAAATGTTTTGCTTCAGATAGATAAGTTAAATTCTTGTGGTCAGTAAGAATGAGCACTGGCACGCTAGTACCCTCGAGAAGATGCCTCCATTCCTTGAGTTCCAAAATTATGGCCAGTAATTCCTGTCGCCAATTTCTTAAAGAAACCACAAGGATGCAAGGAACTGTCAGGCATAAAACGTTGAGACAAGAGGGCACCTACTCCAGTCTCAGATGCATCAACCTCAAGAACGAAAGGCAGGACAGGGTTAGGATGAGCCCGAACTGGAGTGGCAGCAAAGGCAGTCTTAAGACTATCAAAGGCCTTAATGGCAGTAGGTGACTAATGGAGTGGATCATTCTCTTTACGGGTCATGTCTGTGATAGGTTTGACCAAGGAAGAAAAGTTTTCAATAAACTTTCTATAGTAATTGGCTTACCCCAAAAAACGTTGAATAGACTGAAGACCAACTGGGCGAGGCCACTGCAGAACTGCAGATAACTTGTCAGGATCCATGGAGAACCCTGCAATGGAGATAATATAACCTAGGAAGGTTACTTGAGTCTGATGGAACTCATTTTTTGAGTTTACAAAACAGGCCGTTCTCACGTAGTCTCTGAAGAACCCGTGTAACATCAGAACGATGAGCCTCAAGTGCGGGTGAGTGTATGAGGATGTCGTCCAAGTACACCACAACACACTGTTGCAACATATCTCGTAGGACATCATTAAAAACAGCAGGAGCATTACATAGGCCAAAGGGCATTACAAGATACTCATAATGCCCGCTCCTGGTGTTAAATGCTGTTTTCCATTCATGGCCCTCCTTGATCCTAACGTGATTGTAAGCTCCTCTCAAATCAAGTTTAGTAAAGACCGTAGATCCCTTGAGGCGGTCAAAGAGTTCCGTAATGAGCGGAATAGGGTAGGCATTCTTAATGGTAAGATAATTAAGACCCTATAATCGATGCATGGTCTTAACTTGCCACCCTTTTTCTTCACAAAGAAGAAACTAGCCCCTGCAGGAGAGCAGGATTTGCAGATGATCCCCCGCGACAGTGCATCGGCAACATACTCCTCCATAGCACAATTCTCTGCAACAGACAGAGGGTAAACCCGGCCCCGAGGAGGAATGGCTCCGGGTTGCAGGTCTATGGCACAATCGTAAGACCAGTGAGGAGGCAATGTACTGGCACGCACCTTGTCAAAAACGTCCAGGAACTCTCGGTACTCCTCTGGCAATTGAGATACCGAAGAAGTGCACAAGACTTTAACTGGTTTCTGAAGACAAGTGGAAATACATTGCGGAGACCACGACAACATTTCTGACCTGCGCCAGTCGAGACTGGGATTGTACTTTTGGAGCCAGGGATAACCCAGAACAACCGGAAAATGTGGAGAGTTTATCACCTGGAACTCAAGGGTTTCAAAATGGAGAGTCCCAACGGCCATGGATAATGGAGCAGTTTCATGAGTAACAAGTGCGGGCTGAAGGGGCCTGCCATCAATGACCTCAATAGCAAGCGGAACGGACCGAGGCAAAACAGGAATGGAGTGCTTTGATACAAAAGCACTGTCAATGAAATATCCCGCAGCACCAGAGTCAACAAGAGCCTGGGTGACTATGGAGGAGTCCACCCAGGAAAGGACAAAAGTAACCAAAGGTTTCTCCTTTAGCAGTTCCGGGGACAAGGATAAATGACCCAAGGTCTGCCCCCGGCAGGACTTTAGGTGTAAGGGTTTCCTGGCCGTGTAGGACAAGACTTCAAAAGGTAGCCCTGTAACCCACAATAAAGGCAGAGCCCCTCCCTCCTCCTAAAGGCCCTCTCTGCCACAGAGAGATGCGTGAATCCCAACTGCATGTAGCAGTACCTGGTGACTCGGGACCAGGAGGCATGGGAGGAGAGGGAGGCATGGGTGGGAACAAACATGTAGGAGACAACTGAACAGGAGGCTTCCACAAGCGCTCCTTGAAAGAGGGCCTCTCACTTAGTCTGATGTCAATTAGGATAAAAAAAGACACCAATGCCTCGAGATCTTCTGGTAAATCTCTGGCAGCAACTTCGTCTTTAATCGCTTTAGAGAGCCCATGAAAGAAGGCGGCAACAAGGGCTTCATTGTTCAAACCTACCTCTGCGGCAAGCAAATGGAACTCAATGGCATACTGAGCAAAAGATCTTGTAGCTTGCTGAATGGACATGAGTCGTTTAGCAGCAGAGGAAGAGCGAGCCGGAACATCAAATACCCTTTCGAAAGGAGGACACAAATTCAGAGTAATTTGAAATCACAGGTTTATTAGTCTCCCACAAGGGATTAGCCCAGGCAAGAGCTGTGTCAGAGAGTAATGAGATGAGAAATCCCACCTTAGCTCTGTCAGAGGGAAGCGCCTGAGGTAACATCTCAAAGTAAATGCCCACCTGGTTCAAAAACCCTCAGCACTGATTAGGATCGCCTCCATAACGCTGAGGTAGAGGTGCAGAACCGGACATGCTCCTGGTAGGACTAGGTGCAGCAGCGGAAACAGGAGCAGCCATAACTTGTGGGACACTTTGGTCCAAATGTGCAGTGCAAGTCAGCAGGGTTTGAGGGCTAGTGCAAATTGATCCAAGCGGTGATCCTGTTCATCCATCCTGGAAATTATGGCAGGTAAAGGTGGATTATTAGCACCATCAGGATTCATAGCCCTTGCGTAATGTCAGGGTGCCAGAAATCAGACTGAGACGAGAGGTGCAAAAATAATCACACCTTTATTAATAGCAAAAAATTATAAAAAGTCCACAAGTCAAATAACAAGCCAGGAATCAAAACCAGAGCTGGTAGTCAGACGAACGGAGTCAGGAGCCAAAGCGAGAAGTCAGATGAGCCGGAATCAGGAACAAGGAAAACAGCAGAGTCAGGAACAAGCTAATGATCAGGAACCAGGAGGGACGTCAGACAGCCATGTAATAAACAGGAGCTCTCACAAACAGGTCTGAGACAATGCAAGGGCAAAGCATACTGAACAGAGGCCCTTTAAATGATGACATCACAATTCTGGGACTGCATCCTGTCTCATACTGATGATGTACACCAGTCTGGCCATAAAAGGAAGTGCAGGAATTGAGCAGCATCACACAGTATGCACCAGAGTCAGCAAGAGAGGTGAGTAAAATGGCTGCCAGCAGCACATGGCAAACAAAACAGGAAAAAACCCTGACAACCATGTTATAATGTACAGAACATTAACAAGTGCATTCTTTACAAGGGACCCAACTGACAAAGCTAAGCTGAGTAAACAATTTAAATTCCATAGCAATATATATATATATATATATATATATATATATATATATATATATATATATATATATATGTTTCATTTTTATAATATTGGGCTTAGTTATAATATTCCCAGTGAGTACTTCCAAAAAGATTGTTCAGCTTTCAGATGCCGTCCATCCTGATGTAACTTTAAATCCGTTAAAGAAGGTTAGATTGGGTGAAATTCCATACGTACTGTAACATTAAATAATGCAAAAAGATAATCCATGTATTACCCATTCCCTAGTTAGCACAGCCAGCACTGTTAAATTAATATACTTTTCGCCTCTGTGATTACCTTTCACCTATGTCTCTGCAGACTGACCCCTTCCTCATTTCTATTTATAAGCTTACATGTTAGCCAATCAGTGTTGGCTCCTAAATAACTCTACGTGAGTGAGCACAATGTTATCTATATGGCACATGTGAACTAGTGCTGTCTAGCTGTGAAAAAAGGAAAAAATGCCCTAAGATAAGAGGCGGCCTTCAAGGGCTTAAAAGTTAGCATATGAGCCTACCTAGGTTTAGTTTTTAACAAAGAATACCAAGAAAACAAAGCAAATTTGATTAAAATAATTTAAAAAGTTATTTAAAATTGCATAGCCTATCTGTATCATGAAAGTTTAATTTTGCCTTTATTGTTCCTTTAAGACATTGCAATTTTGCAGGGTTAAATACATAGCGACACACATCAGAGCATTAATGCAACAGCTGTAGCACATTAGAACATATTTTTTTGTCTGTGCACGTCTTATATAGACCATATTAGTTAAAATAAAATGTGACCATACAAGGATATCATACTGGAACATAATTTCATTGTCACAAACAAGTTACTTTATTGTGTAGCAAGTGTAGAACACCCTTATGACATTAGAATTAAACAAATCATATGCATTTAGAATCATTAATTAACTTCATGGATACTTACCCAATTCTGTTTTAGTTGTGTGGTCTTCACTAGGTAGGGAGTGTTCACTGAAGTTGTTTCCTCTGACAACATTCCAGTAAAACCCATCTGTTTTCAGTGGTAGCCAGCCACAAAGGCCACGCTCAAAGTCGCACCTCCTGTAATTTCCTATATATGCAAATAAAGAGTTCAAAAGATTAAACTTACATTCTGACTTTTTATGAAAGTTATCATATTTATGGAATTTACTAGGAGTGCTGTTTTCTTGTAAATGTAGGAAATGAATTAAGTTAGTGGTGTATTCCTGCACCTGAGTGTACCTAGGTATGCTTTTCAATAAAGGATTCCAATAGAGTGAAGTAAATCTCATAACAGAAGTATATTAAAATGTGTCTTTAAATTGCATGATCCGAACCATGAAAGTTTTATTTGATTTTCATGTCCATTTAAGTATATTTTTCATATAATCTATATGTAATCTATATTTAGCCAGTATTTCTGTTTTTGCAATTTTCCTTGTTAATTGGGAACAATTAATCAGTACTATTCCCCTTGAAACATTTAAATGTTTATTTTTTGTTTTCTATCTTCACTATGTAAATTAAGGTAAATATCAAATATAATTGATTAAGAAATTAAAAATCCCCCTCAAGGTATTGGCATCAGTTCATTGCTAACAGAGTTGTCTCTCTAAAGACAGAAATATTCAGTTTCCAATATTGTGTTACCGAGTACATTTATTGTACTATGAGACATCTTATATCATCTGTGTAAATATGCTCAACAGGATAAAATGAGATTCACAGTTATTTGGAAACGGTATAACTGCATTTAAAATACCATCCATTACAAATTATACACAAGATTTTAAAAATAAATATTCAACAACCTAATTTAGCCTGAGGAACTATGTTTAGCCAATGTACTTAGATATTCAAATTTTCTATAGCATCAATTCAAAGTAATTTTAAAAAATAGGTTTATTGATAAAGAAGCATTGTAATCTTTTAATATGTCTAACTATAACTAGAAGCAATATTCTATGAAATTATATAATTATAAAGCAATATGAATTTTTTATCTGCTCACCACTCTGTGTAATATAAAATAAAGCTGATTAAAAGCACATTTTCAGTCTGGACTAAACTTATGAAATCATACTATAATAATAAGCATTGTTTGCAGTTTACAACAAAATAAATTAAAGTGACTAAGACATATTTAAAGTGATGGTAAACTCTCCCGGCTAGATTTAGAGTTTGGCGGCCAAAGGGGTGCGTTAGCTACACGGGCTTTTTTTCCCCCGCACCTTTTAAATACCGCTGGTATTTAGAGTTCACAGAATGGCTGGGTTTTCAGTGCGTTAGGATCCAAAAAGGGAGCGTAGAGCATCATTTAACGCCACTGCAACTCTCGATACCAGCAGTGCTTATGGACGCGGCCAGCTTCAAAAACGTGCTCGTGCACGGTTCCCCCATAGGAAACAATGGGGCTGTTTGAGCTGAAAAAAAACCTAACACCTGCAAAAAAGCAGTGTTCAGCTCTTAATGCAGCCCCATTGTTTTCTATAAGGAAACACTTCCTACATCTGCACCTAACACCCTAACATGAACCCCGAGTCTAAACACCCCTAACCTTACACTTATTAACCCCTAATCTGCCGCCCCCGCTATCGCTGACACCTGCATATTTTTTTAACCCCTAATCTGCCGCTCCGTAAACCGCTGCTACCTACATTATCCCTGTGTACCCCTAATCTGCTGCCCCTAACACCGCCGACCCCTATATTATATTTATTAACCCCTAATCTGCCCCCCACAACGTCGCCTCCACCTGCCTACACTTATTAACCCCTAATCTGCCGAGCGGACCGCACCGCTACTATAATAAAGTTATTAACCCCTAATCCGCCTCACTCCCGCCTCAATAACCCTATAATAAATAGTATTAACCCCTAATCTGCCCTCCCTAACATCGCCGACACCTAACTTCAAGTATTAACCCCTAATCTGCCGATCGGAGCTCACCGCTACTCTAATAAATTTTTTAACCCCTAAAGCTAAGTCTAACCCTAACACTAACACCCCCCTAACTTAAATATAATTTTTATCTAGCGAAATAAATTAACTCTTATTAAATAAATTATTCCTATTTAAATCTAAATACTTACCTGTAAAATAAACCCTAATATAGCTACAATATAAATTATAATTATATTGTAGCTATTTTAGGATTAATATTAATTTTACAGGCAACTTTGTATTTATTTTAACCAGGTACAATAGCTATTAAATAGTTAAGAACTATTTAATAGCTACCTAGTTAAAATAATTACAAAATTACCTGTAAAATAAATCCTAACCTAAGTTACAATTAAACCTAACACTACACTATCAATAAATTAATTAAATAAAATACCTACAATTATCTACAATTAAACCTAACACTACACTATCAATAAATTAATTAAATACAATACCTACAATTTACTACAATTAAATAAACTAACTAAAGTACAAAAAATAAAAAAGAACTAAGTTACAAAAAATAAAAAAATATTTACAAACATTAGAAAAATATTACAACAATTTTAAACTAATTACACCTACTCTAAGCCCCCTAATAAAATAACAAAGAACCCCAAAATAAAAAAATGCCCTACGCTATTCAAAATTAAAAAAGTTTAAAGCTTATTTACCTTACCAGCCCTGAAAAGGTCCCTTTGCTGGGCATGCCCCAAAGAATTCAGCTCTTTTGCCTGTAAAAAAAAACATACAATACCCCCCCAACATTACAACCCACCACCCACATACCCCTAATCTAACCCAAACCCCCCTTAAATAAACCTAACACTAAGCCCCTGAAGATCTTCCTACCTTGTCTTCACCTCACCGGGTCCAGATCTGTCCAGAAGAGGGTCCGAAGTCTTGATCCAAGCCCAAGCGGGGGGCTGAAGAGTGACATCCATCCTCGGGCTGAAGTCTGGATCCAAGCGGCGGCTGAAGAACTCCATCATCGGGCTGAAGTCGGAAGTCCATCATCTGGATGAAGTCTTCTATCAAGCCGCATCTTCAATCTTCTTTCTTCCGGAGCGGAGCCGAGCCGAGCCATCTTCTTCCAAGCCGACGCGGAACATCCTCTTCAACCGACGTCTACTAGCCGAATGACGGTTCCTTTAAATGACGTCATCCAAGATGGCGTCCCTCGAATTCCGATTGGCTGATACGATTCTATCAGCCAATCGGAATTAAGGTAGGAATATTCTGATTGGCTGATGGAATCAGCCAATCAGATTCAAGTTCAATCCGATTGGCTGATCCAATCAGCCAATCAGATTGAGCTTGCATTCTATTGGCTGTTCCGATCAGTGTTAGGGGGGTGTTAGTGTTAGGGTTAGACTTAGCTTTAGGGGTTAATAAATTTATTAGAGTAGCGGTAAGCTCCGATCGGCAGATTAGGGGTTAATACTTGAAGTTAGGTGTCAGCGACGTTAGGGAGGGCAGATTAGGGGTTAATACTATTTATTATAGGGTTATTGAGGCGGGAGTGAGGCGGATTAGGGGTTAATACATATATTATAGTAGCGGTGCGGACCGCTCGGCAGATTAGGGGTTAATAAGTGTAGGCAGGTGGAGGCGACGTTGTGGGGGGCAGATTAGGGGTTAATAAATATAATATAGGGGTCGGCGGTGTTAGGGGCAGCAGATTAGGGGTACATAGGGATAACGTAGTTGGCGGCGGCGTAGGGAGCGGCAGATTAGGGGTTAAAAAAATTAAATAGAGTGGCGGCGATGTGGGGGGACCTCGGTTTAGGGGTACATAGGTAGTTTATGGGTGTTAGTGTACTTTAGAGCACAGTAGTTAAGAGCTTTATGAACCGGCGTTAGCCCAGAAAGCTCTTAACTACTGACTTTTTTCTGCGGCTGGAGTCTTGTCGTTAGATTTCTAACGCTCACTTCAGCCACGACTCTAAATACCGGCGTTAGAAAGATCCCATTGAAAAGATAGGATACGCAATTGACGTAAGGGGATCTGCGGTATGGAAAAGTCGAGGCTGAAAAGTGAGCGTAAGACCCTTTAATGACTGGCTCCAAATACCAGAGGGCGGTAAAAACCAGCGTTAGGAGCCTCTAACGCTGGTTTTCACGGCTACCGCCCAACTCTAAATCTAGGCCTCCCCTTTTTAAAATCAGATCTGGAATGTAAGCGCTATTTTAGATGAAGTTTAATTCATTTGCTGTAATGAAGATGCGCTATAACTTAGTTATTAATATAGATATGAAATTCAAATACTGCATGCTCCTCCGCCCACTTCAAAAGTAAAATTTTCTGTGAGCTAACAGATTGAATTGTTGTCCAATCAGCGCTCTCCCCATCTGGCACTTTTGTTGTAGCTAGAGCATTGATTGGAGAGTAATTCAATCATTTAGCTGACAGGAAAATTGACTTTTGAGGTGGGTGGTGTAACGTGGGGTATTTGAATTTCATATCTATATTAATAACTAAGTTATAGCACATCTTCATTGCACATGATGAATACAACCCCATCTAAAATAGCGCTTACATTCCAGATCTGATTTTAAAAAGGGGAGAGTTTACTATCACTTTAAGTATTTAATAGGATGCAATACAATTCATTACCTCTAGTAGATTTAGTTGAAGTAAAGGGAATATAAAACACTGAATATATAAATATGAACATTAAAGGGAAAGAAAACCCACATTTTTTTCTTTCACGATTCATAAAGAAAATACAATTTTAAACAAATTTCCAATGATTTCTATTAACAAAATTCACTTTATTTGCTTGGTATTCTTTGTGAAAGGAGCAGCAATGCACTAGCTGGATTAACACATCTGGTAAGGAAATGACAATGTACATACGGTTTATGAGCAGCCATCAAACATTAGCTAGCTCCCAGTAGTGCACTGCTGCTTCTGAGCTTTTCAACAAAGGATACCAAGAGAACAAAGCAAATTAAATAATAGAAGTAAAATGAAAAGGTTTTTTAAATTACATGTTCTCTGAACCCTAAAATAAGAAAATTGGGTTTCTTTTTTTTTTTTTTTTGCATATTAACATTAAACAAGGATTAAGTTGTACTAAATAATTAATCTACCATTATCCTACATTTTAAAGTGTTTGCATTGTATCACCCTTGATTATTTTTTTAAAAGCATGTGACACCCCAAGGGAGGGAATATAATATATTACATTTAGAAAACAAACACATTAAGATGTAATTACATTTTATTTAGAAAAAAAAATACACACCCAAAATATAAACTTAAAAAATATGAAATATTTAACAAATTATTTACAATTTATTTTTCTACCCATTTGATACCTGAACCAACTTCAACTTTAATTATTTGCAACACCCCAATCTGGATTTTTTGATACACGTGTATCCAAATATCCCAATGACTGTTTGCTATGTCAACTTCTTAATCCTTTCTAAACATTATAAGACCTTTAACACATCTATGTCTGTATCAAAGGACCATAAACACACTGTATTCATCTAAAGACCTGATCTTTTCAGGATCTTTAAAAATAAAAAATAAAAATAATTTTAAAAAAAAGTTTTTTGTCAAAGCATTACTGCGTTAAAGAACTTGCACCTAGATTTAGAGTTTTGCGTTAGAAGGGGTGCTTTAGCTACGCGTGTTTTTTCCCCCCGCACCTTTTAAATAACGCTGGTATTGAGTGTTCTCTGAAGGGCTGCGTTAGGCTCCAAAAAGGGAGCGTACAGGCATATTTACCGCCACCTCAACTCTCAATACCAGCGTTGCTTACGGACGCGGCCAGCTTAAAAAACGTGCTCGTGCACGATTCCCCCATAGGAAACAATGGGGCAGTTTGAGCTGAAAAAAAACCTAACACCTGCAAAAAAGAAGCGTTCAGCTCCTAACGCAGCCCCATTGTTTCCTATGGGGAAACACTTCCTAAGTCTGCACCTAACACCCTAACATGTACCCCAAGTCTAAACACCCCTAACCGTACACTTATTAACCCCTAATCTGCCGCCTCCGCTATCGCTGACCCCTGCATTACACTTTTAACCCCTAATCTGCCGCTCCAGACACCGCCGCAACCTACATTATCCCTATGTACCCCTAATCTGCTGCCCCTAACATCGCCGACACCTATATTATATTTATTAACCCCTAATCTGCCCCCCCCCAACGTCGCCGCTACCTACCTACACTTATTAACCCCTAATCTGCCGACTGGACCTCACCGCTACAATAATAAATGTATTAACCCCTAAAGCTAAGTCTAACCCTAACCCTAACACCCCCCTAAGTTAAATATAATTTAAATCTAACGATATAAAATAAATCTTATTAAATAAATTAATCCTATTTAAAGCTAAATACTTACCTGTAAAATAAACCCTAATATAGCTACAATATAAATAATAATTACATTGTAGCCATTTTAGGATTTATATTTATTTTACAGGCAACTTTGTATTTATTTTAACCAGGTACAATAGCTAATAAATAGTTAATAACTATTTAATAGCTACCTAGTTAAAATAATTACAAAATTACCTGTAAAATAAATCCTAACCTAAGTTACAATTAAACCTAACACTGCACTATCAATAAATTATTTAAATAAACTACCTACAATTACCTACAATTAAATCAACTAAACTAAATTACAAAAAAAACAAAGATTACAAGAATTTTAAACTAATTACACCTACTCTAAGCCCCCTAATAAAATAACAAAGCCTCCCAAAATAAAAAATGCCCTACCCTATTCTAAATTACTAAAGTTCAAAGCTCTTTTACCTTACCAGCCCTGAACAGGGCCCTTTGCGGGGCATGCCCCAAGAAATTGAGCTCTTTTGCCTGTAAAAAAAACCATACAATACCCCCCCCCAACATTACAACCCACCACCCACATACCCCTAATCTAACCCAAACACCCCCTTAAAAAACCTAACACTAAGCCCCTGAAGATCTCCCTACCTTATCTTCACCACGCCGGGGATCACCGGTCCGTCCAGAAGAGGGTCCGAAGTCTTCCTCCTATCCGGCAAGAAGAGGTCCAGAAGACGCTCCGATGTCTTCCTCCTATCCGGCAAGAATAGGACATCCAGACTGGCAAACATCTTCATCCAAGCGGCATCTTCTATCTTCATCCATCCGACGAGGAGCGGCTCCATCTTCAAGACCTCCGGCGCGGAACATCCTCTTCTCCCGACTACTAGATGACGAATGAAGGTTCCTTTAAGGGACGTCATCCAAGATGGCGTCCCTCGAATTCCGATTGGCTGATAGGATTCTATCAGCCAATCGGAATTAAGGTAGGAAAAATCTGATTGGCTGATTGAATCAGCCAATCGGATTGATTTTTCCTACCTTAATTCCGATTGGCTGATAGAATCCTATCAGCCAATCGGAATTCGAGGGACGCCATCTTGGATGACGTCCCTTAAAGGAACCTTCATTCGTCGTCTAGTCGTCGGGAGAAGAGGATGTTCTGCGCCGGAGGTCTTGAAGATGGAGCCACTCCTCGTCGGATGGATGAAGATAGAAGATGCCGCTTGGATGAAGATGTTTGCCGGTCCAGATGTCCTTTTCTTGCCGGATAGGAGGAAGACTTCGGAGCCTCTTCTGGACCTCTTCTTGCCGGATAGGAGGAAGACTTCGGACCCTCTTCTGGACGGATCGGTGATACCCGGCGTGGTGAAGATAAGGTAGGGAGATCTTCAGAGACTTAGGTTTTTTTAGGGGGGTTTGGGTTAGATTAGGGGTATGTGGGTGGTGGGTTGTAATGTTGGGGGGGGTATTGTATGGGTTTTTTTTTCAGGCAAAAGAGCTGAATTCTTTGCGGCATGCCCCGCAAAAGGCCCTTTTAAGGGCTGGTAAGGTAAAAGAGCTGTAATCTTTTTGTTTTAGATTAGGGTAGGGCATTTTTTATTTTGGGGGGCTTTGTTATTTTTTTAGGGGGCTTAGAGTAGGTGTAATTAGTTTAAAATTCTTGTAATCTTTTTTATTTTTGTAATTTAGTGTTGGTTTGTTTTTTGTAATTTAGTTTAGTTGATTTAATTGTAGGTAATTGTAG